>NC_057394.1:30348685-30514412 GCF_019320065.1 Cervus canadensis
TTTTTATTTGGGCTATTTGTATCATTTATATTAACTTTAATTTTGGATGCATTTAAGTTCAATCATGGCTTCCCAGATGACCCAGTGGTAAAGAATCTGCCTGCCAATGTAGGAGATGCGAGAGATGCAGGTTAGATCCCTGGGTTGGGAAGATCCCCTGGAGTAGGAAATGGCAACTTGCTCCAGTATTCTTGCCTCGAAAATCATATGGTCATAGAAGACTGGCGAGCTCCTTGTCCATGTGGTTGCAAAGGGTCAGACATGACTGAGTGACTGAACACATAAGTTCAGTGTCATTATTTTACTATGTTCTCTTAAAAATATTTTATTTTCCTGTCTCCTTTTAGATTAACTTAAAAAAAAAAAAAAGAATAGTTTGGTATTTTACTATATGTATACAATTGATTTCTCAGCTCTTCTTCATTGTTTGATTCTTATTTTTCTGGTGGTTACACTAGATTACACTAGATTTTCAATGTGTGTTTTAGTTTTCTACAACACACCTTCAAGAAATATTATACTTTTTTGCACAAAATGGAAAAGCCTTACAAAAATGTGAATCTTGTCTCCTTTGTCTCCCATAATTTTACCAAAAGCACAGGCAACAGAAGCAAAAACAGACAAATGAAATACATCAAGCTTAAAAACTCTTAGCATTACAGAAATAGTCAATGGATTGAAAGGTAGTTTATAAAATAGAAGAAAATATTTTCAAATTGTATATCTTATAATAGACATACAATAGGAAAGATATACAGTAGATATAAAAATAGGTAAACTTTTACAACTCAACAACAACAACAATAATAGTAATAATAATAAACCCAATTAAAAATAGGCAAAGGACTTTGTCATTTCTCCAAAGAAGACACACAATGAAAAATAAGTATATAAAAAGATGTTCAGTACTATCACCAGTGAACCACAAGTGCAAGCACAATGAAGTATCTCACATCTCTTATAAGAACTACTATTTAGGGAATAAAAAGGATAATAAGTATTTGTAAGCATGTGGAGAAACTGGAACCAAGTATATACCCTGTTGGTGGAAACGTGAAGTTTTGAATATGCAATGGAAAACAGTATGGAGATTAATCAAAAACTTAAAACTGTCCAGTAATCCCATTTCCCTATATATATCCAAAGGAACTGAAAACAACATCACAAAGAGGTATGTGCACTCCCGTGTTCATTGCAGCGTTTATTCACAAAATCCAAAACATGAAAATAGACTAAATATCCATCCACAGATGAATGGATTAAAATAATGTGACACATGAACACACACACACACACACACACACACACACACACACACACATACACACACAATGGAAAGTTATTCAGCCTTAAAAATCCTGCCCTCTGCAGTAATGTGGATGACCTTGAGGATATTCAGCTAACTGAAATGAACCAGTCACAGAAAGAAAACTGTATTTTTCCACCTATATTATCTAAATTGCTGAAATGCATAGAGACAGAAAGTAAGATGGTGGTTGCCACAGCCTGGGGATAGAAGAAAACAGGAGAGGGAAAGTGTTGTTCATTGATTATGGAATTTCAATTCTGCTAGATGAAATAATTCTAGAGACCTGCTTTATAATATGAATATTATGAACAGTACTAAACTATACACTTTAAAACTATTGATGATACAGTTTATATTTTACAATAGTAAAAAAATTAATAAAATATAATAATAAATAATAATAATAATATGGGAAACTATATATGGAATCTCTTGGTATTATCTTCTCAAAATTTCGCACTCTAAATCATGTTTTAAAATAAATATCTAATGTTGAAAATATTAAAATCTAAATTTGAAGGTAAGTGCAGAAGAAAAATATAGACATTTAAAAAGCAAATGTGGAAAAGCATTTTAAAAATGATTCCCTGTGTATGATCTATTCATTCACTATGAGCATTTCAATAAAGCCTTCATATCTTTTTA
Organism: Cervus canadensis; assembly: GCF_019320065.1. NCBI lineage: Eukaryota > Metazoa > Chordata > Mammalia > Artiodactyla > Cervidae > Cervus > Cervus canadensis. Next base: position 30,350,640 of record NC_057394.1, read on the forward strand.
AGAGGTGATCAGGTAGCAGACATGCAAATGGTATCTAGAGAAGGCTTTGGGGACCTGTAGTGTTCAGCACAGGACAACATAGGTGCTCAGCATAGCAAATTCGTATGAGAGCAGTGGAAGAAAATCACGTGGAAGAAATAAGAGAAGGGAATTGATATGAGGAAGATGAGGAAGGGCCAAGTAGGGGTTATAGTGTGAATGGCCATGAATAGTATGCTCAGTATTTGGCCTTTACCCTGTAGTATATGGCACTGTTGGGGAATATTTGTAGGGGATATTGTGTATAACCCCCAAATCCATTTCAGTCTTTCCTATTGGGTAGCAGTAAATATATCTGGGGAAATGACCATCAGCCCCAGAAGTGGGTACCAATGAGCTGTCGGTCATCCCATATGCCTTACTCTTTTGATACAGGGATGGAAACACCCAGGCAAATTTGATTCAGTGAAAGAAAGGTTTATCAGTGGCTTCAGTATGCAAAGACAAATTAACACTTTAGATGAATCAGAAATCTTGGGATGCTGGCTGCTCATGCAGCCATCTAAAACCATAAGGGGAAGAATTCAAGCTAAGAAAGTAGAGCTAATAAAGCTGCAGTGATCACGTTGGGCACAAATTTCAAACTGCCACTGTACTTTCAGTGCCATGGGGCAATGAAATTCCTCATTGTCAGATTCAATATGAATCACACTTCTATTTCTTGGAACTCAAAACATCTTACCTAAAAAATGTTTGGGCAAGAAAAGATAACAATAAATGATTATTTTAAAAATAGTCATATTTTATATGCATTTTAATTAGAAAATGAATGCATATTATTATATTAGTATTCTATGCTGCATAACAAATTACCACAAACAGAATTTTAAATAGCCTAAATTTGTTATGTCACAGTTCTAAAGGTCGGAAGTCTGGGCACAGTTTCTCTGCTTCAGAGGGTTCACAAATCCAGGTTCACACAACACAGATGACCTTACAAAACAGTGCTGAGTAAATGATGCAAAATAGTGCATACTGTACTATTCCATTAAATGAATTTCAAGACTAGTGAAATCTAATTGGTAGTGATAGAAATTAGAAAGTGACTATCATCCAGCATGAAGACTGGTGTGAAACAGGGAGGCAGAAAGAAAATTTTCTAGGTGAGAAAATTGTGCAGTGTCTGGATTTCTTAAAATTTAATTTGATAATATTTTGTTAATAATTTTTCCATGTCTGTTCATGAGAAATATTGGGTGTCATTTTCATTTCCAATAATGACATTGTCAACTCTGGGTTCTGATGTTAGCATCAAAGATATATATGAATGTTTCTGTGAGAATGATATTGTCTCCTTTTCTGGTGTTTGACAGACTTTACCAATAAAATTATAAATACTAAATTTGGTATTCTTAACAAAGAACTATTTAAATTTTCTATCTGTGCATGTGCTTTAGAGAGAGAGAGAGTGTGTGTGTGTGTGTGTGTGTGTTTATGTCCGTGCCATGTTTAATGAGTAATGAGCAAGCTTTCCTAATTTATATTCACCTAATCCCAAACAATTTTACCAACATAATAAAATTTGTAGGACTGATACATACTTGTATTTTTTTCTATTTTGTTTATAGCCAAACAGTGAATTAAAAATGTATTCTATATATAGTACTACTATATTCTTTTCTTTTTTTTAATTACTGTTTAGGAAATGCAAGAGTGAAGTCATTGGAATTTTTCCTTCAATTTTTCCTATCCAAAAGAAAGTTGTGTGTGTGAGCTGAGTCATGTCTGACTCTTTGCAGCCCCATGGACCGGGATCTGTCAGATTCCTCTGTCCATAGGCTATTCCAGGCAGGAATTCTGGAGTGGGTTGCCATTTCCTGCAGAGGATCTTCCAACCCAGGGATCAAACCTGCATTAGCAAGCGGGTTCTTTACCACTAGCACTACCTGGGAAGCCTTAAAAGGAAGCTGCGTGTATGCAACTATAAGATAAGGTTATACATATTAAAGTTAGTAATTTGCACAATTCAATAATTTGCCAACTAAGTGATGCAACAAAATCCACATTTTTACTATTCTATATGTAAATATGCATCACATCAGGTCATGTCTGTACCTGGCTTATTTTTGACAAGTACAGAGAGCTCTCATCTCTAACTTCAGGGAAAAAGCTGGCCTTCACATATTAGTCAACAGTTTAGACTAACCCAATTTCTTTTAAATATATAACACATATCTTTAAGAATTTTCTTTTGCACTTCTTTTGCACTATCTTTGCTGGCATATTTGCATTCATCAACAACATTCTAAGACAATATTTTATTCCGTAAATTTGTCTACTACAGAAATTTTAAATGCAGTAATTTTTTTAATAAGGGAATTTTTATGCTGGCTACTTTCCTGCATACCTCTGAATTCACATTAAGAAATTCTGATTAAGAATAGAGTGGTCTGGTTTATAGTCTTTCCATTTGTGATATAAAGACACAGGAACCATTCATAGACCAGTTCTCTGCTATTAGAAAAGAATAAGGTTGGTAAAATACATGTTTCATATAAAACATTGCAGTAGAATCAGCTAATGCAACCTTGCGCAAAATGTAGGCTTGCCATTCAAATAGAATGTCCCCAAACTTGTGTGACACCCTATTCCTGAAATAAAAACAGCAAAACAATAGAAATACATTATGAAACATGATTTGTTTTTGTTGCTTTATGATCAACTCAATCTTTATAGAGACTCTTCTAATATATTCTAACAACTATTTTTATTACCTTTATAAAAGGACCTATCAAGCCTCACTTCCTTTTACTCTTTTGTTTTCATTAAAAATTAAGAATCTACCCTGAAAATAAGAATTGTTAGTTATTACTCATTACTGGCTGAACACTGCAGCAATTTAAGAATCCTAGACAATTCTAAGCACTGATTCTTTGTTATAATAAAGAATAGACACAAATAGGGAAGAGTCTGTATTGTCAAAGTGGATATTACTTTTTAGCACATTGACTACTCTATATGTTTGTCACAATTACGGCTTTTTGGCTTATAATCCACAAACTAAAAGTGCTGAAATTGGCTTTGACAGGCCCAGCTAATTGGCTCCCAAGGAGCTGGTATGTTCTGTCTCGTGAACAGTCCATGAAGTACACAGCCACTTGTCCAAACAATGCACAGAGCTAATTATAAAGCAGCGGGAGATATCACATAGTAATAGGCCATGCACTGTTATTAGTACATAATAATTCCATATTCAAATCATCAATTACAGTACTCTTGCTACCTTGAAGAAATAGTATTGTGCAGGAATGATTACTTGGGGACCTTCTATGACTAAAAGCCATGTTATTTTTATTGTTTCAAATGACTAATTCTTATTTTCCCTAGGACATTAGATATACTAACACCAAAAACAAACAAAAATTAAAGAAAACAAAAAAAGAAACAAAGAAAAGTATCTTTCTGCTCTGCAATCAGAAAAAGAAATATGATTCAAAATCTATTTATTTGAAAAGTAGAGTGTTACTGATCAATTTTATTCTTTGCACTTCATCATGCTACAATGTTTTATTAAATTCAACTTATAACCAATTTAGAAAATATTAAAGGCATTATTAATAATAAGTTTAATAAATATTTATGTACTAACTATACCAATACATGCATATCAAAGATGCCATTACTATTATTCTTTCAGAATGATCAATTTATATTCTTACAGAAGTGTTCTGCTTTAGCTTAGTAAATTATTTGAAAGTAATAAGTTCAAAAAAATTTTTTAAGCTCAATTTATTCCAGACTAAGTCTAAGAATTTTTTCTGCTTACTTAATTACCTTCTTTCAACAATTCATTATACTATCAGATTCTGTCTTATCCCAGACTTGTTTGATCTTGGTTTGGGGTCATTAACTCTGATCTGCTCTTGTCTTTAAGTGAAAACATGAAAATTCTTGTCATTAGGCACCCTTCTAAAGTTTTTCTTTCTTCTTTTCACTTGTTTTTCTTAAAAAATAAAAGTCAATATTGTTCTTTAATTATAATTTAAGCCACATATGTTTCAAAACATAGCTTTATCTTTACCTGCTAAAACAGAGTATAATTCTTTCATTCTTATCCACTTTAGTAATATTAGAATTTCTCCTTAACTAAATGGCTGGAATTCAGTGGGGAAATAGAAATGAAGACAAAGTGAGACAATATACATAAGAAGGGCCATCTCACAGATTTTGTATTTTATAAAATGAAGGACTCATGCCATGAATGGGTTGACTGAGGAATTTCAATTCTCTGTAGTTGTTCAAAAAATTCAAAAGGATAAGCAGACCAGTATATATGTTTGTTATATGAATCATTTTACTTTACAAATGTGATTTCTGTTAAAAATTATTTACCTATTAATTGCTATTTATCTAAAACAATTTAGAATTTGCCCACATAAAAATGATCCTATAAGATGAGTTTTGAAGTTATACCTCTCCTTGTGTGATCAAAGGGGATTTAAAAAATTAATTTAAAAAAAATTGTTTCTGTGATTGTGATCTGGATTTCTAAAATCCCCATATCCTAACCATAGCTATTTTCTATGACTTTTTCAACATTATGAATATTCTTGAAGCAGAAATAATACTCAACTTGGGGCCACATTTTCAGAGCTTAAGCCATAATTCAAAATTATTCATTAGGTTAGTTAACATGTTGAGAAAATTTCACAAGACAGTCAGGGAGATTTATGATTTATTGTCCAGTGCCTATTTCTACTGTTTATTTGAACAATAATTGGAAGTTATCCAAATCCTGTAAATCTATATCTTTTCAATAGTATCTAAGGATTAGATATGCTTTGGAACTGGAAATAATTGGATCTTATACATTTAAGCCAATAACAAGTTCTAGGCCTTCATGCAAATTTCATTTTGATAGGGGCTTTTTGTGTTGTCTAGCTAACTACATCTAATTGTTACATCTTTTGCATTAACCATAAGGTGCTACCACATCTTAAAAGTGAAAAGCAATCCAAGGAATAGGAAGACATATTTACAAAACATATATCTGATAAGGAACTAATATCTGAAATATATAAAAACTCTCCTATAGTTCATCAGCAAAAAAAACCAATCCCCAAACTATAATTATACAAGTAAAGGACTTGAATATATATGTCTCCAGAAAAAACATACAAGAGGCCAAAAATTTTAAAGTGTGTAAAAAGATGTTCAACATCATAAAAATCTTCCTATAAATTCATTTTACTGCCTCATCACCATTCATTGAAACTATCATACATTTTCCTATGTACCGCATTATCATACATGTAATTAATAGTCCAGTGAATGAGGTTGTTTTGTTCCAGTGGTGATTTACCTGTTTGCCTGTTTACAACACCACCCTCTTTCATTTATTGGTGCATTTGATACATAGAACAATATATTGTTGTTGTTCAGTGGCTAATTTGCATCCAACTCTTTGTGACCACATGGACGGCAGCATTTCAGGCCTCCCTGGTGCAATAAATAGGAGTCCAAATATTTTATATTAGTTCTTATTTTTTTAAGTTGTTTGGATATTATTGGTTCTTTGTATTTCTGTACATATGTTAAAGTCAGGCTTTCATTTTCACAAAAAATGGGATTTTTATTAGGATAAGATGAAATCTATAAATTGCTTCAGGGATAACTGACGATTTGGAGTAATATGAATATCAGTTGTTAGTGGCTTTATTGTTGAGTATTTGATGTTTTTGATACAGCTTTTAATGCTATCACTGTGATCATTAATTAATAATGCAAATTAAGTTTGAATACCAGTCTATAATTTAATCATTGTGCTAAATTAATATATCAGTCCTATAGTTCATCTGCAATCTTTTCAGATAGTCTGTATACAAAATCAAGATATATGAAAACCTACAGCTTTATTATTTCCTTTCCAATATTTATGTGTCCCATACTTTTGCTCATTTTCTCACATTGCCTTGGATCTGTAAGAAAGTGTTAAATAGAAATGGGCATCATGCCAAGTTTCTGAACTAAAAGGGAATTTCTTTCTGTTTCACTAAAAACTATGATATTTGTTCTAATTTTTTGCAGACATCCTTTACCAGATTAAAGGTATGTTTTTATATTCTTTTTGGGAAGTGAAAACTTAAATGTGCAACAATAGAGTGTTTTATAAAATGCTTTCAGCATTAAATACCATTTCCTTCCCATCACGTTAATGCAGAGAATTAAAATAATATTTTGATTTTTGGATGATAAACCAACATGCATTCCTAAAATCAACCATAAAATTGAGCACAATGCACTATCATTTAAATATATATATGCATATATGCTAAGTTGTTTTGGTTGTGTCTGACTTTTTGCAACCCCATGGACTGTAGCCTGCCAGGCTCCTCTGTCCATGGGATTCTCCAGGCAAGAATACTGGAGTGGGTAGCCCTTCCCTTCTTCAGGGCATCTTCCCCACCCAGGAATCAAACCAGGGTGTCCTGCATTGCAGGAGGATTCTTTACCAACTGAGCTACCAGGGACGCCTTCCTTCTCCATATATATAAATAGGTATATATAGAGAGAGATAGAGATAGAGATGATAGAGATATGTGTGCATGCTAAGTCACTTCAGTCACGTCTGACTTTTTGCAATCCCGTGGACTGTAGCCCACCAGGCTCCTCTGTCCATGGGATTCTCTAGGCAAGAATACTGGAGACAGCTGCCATGCCCTCCTCCAGGGGATCTTCCCGACCCAGGGATCAAACCCAGGTCTTTCACATCTCCTGCATTCCTAGATGGGTTCTTTACCACTAGCGCCACCTGGGAAGCATATATAAATATATCAGTTCAGTTCAGTCGCTCAGTTGTGTCCGACTCTTTGCGAAGCCACGGACTGCAGCATGCCAGGCTTCCCTGTCCATCACCAACTCCTGGAGCCTACTCAAACTCATGTTTATCTTGTCGGTGATACCATCCAACCATCTCATCCTGTCATCCCCTTCTCCTCCCGCCTTCAATCTTTCCCAGCATCTGGGTCTTTTCAAATGAGTCGGTTCTTTGCATCAGGTGTCCAAAGTATTGGGATTTCAGCTTCAGCATCAGTCCTTCCAATGACTATTCAGGACTGATATCCTTTACGATCGACTGGTTGGATCTCCTTGCAGTCAAAGGGACTCTCAAGTCTTCTCCAACACCACAGTTCAAAAGCATCAATCCTTTGACACTCAGCTTTCTTTATAGTCCAACTCTTACATCCATACATGACTACTGGAAAAACCATAGCTTTGACTAGACAGATCTTTGTTGGTAAAGTAATGTCTCTGCTTTTTAATATGCTTTCCAGGTTGGTCATTGCTTTTCTTCCAAGGAGCAAGTGTCATTTAATTTCATGGCTGCAGTCACCATCTGCAGTGATTTTGAAGCCCAAGGAAATAGTCTGTCACTATTTCCATTGTTTCCCTATCTATTTGCCATGAAGTGATAGGACTGGATGCCATGATCTTAGTTTTCTGAATGTTGAGTTTTAAGCCAACTTTTTCACTCTCCTCTTTCACTTTTGTCACTTTCGTGTATGTATGTGTGTGTGTATACACATACTAGTTTTTGTTTACTTACTGTGGTACCTGCGCTCGTGAGATATTAGCCACTGATATTCCTCTGTGCACTTAAAAGTGTTTGGCCAAAAGTGAACGATGGCCTCTTAAAACATATTTGCATTTTTTATCTTATATATTCCATGAAATAGTTTATAAACTTTACATTTTGTATTCATTCAAAAGTAAAGACTTTTAAGGAATCTCCACACTCTTTTCCATAGTGGATGTACTAGTTTGCATTCCCACCAACAGTGTAAGAGGGTTCCTTTTTCTCCACACCCTCTCCAGCATTTATTGCTTGTAGACTTCTGGATAGCCTCAAAAAACTGGAAATAGAACTTCCATATGACCCAGCAATCCCACTCCTGGGCATACACACCAAGAAAACCAGAGCTGAAAGAGACACGTGTACCCCAGTGTTCATCACAGCACAGTTTATAATAGCCAGGACATGGAAGCAACCTAGATGCCCATCAGCAGACGAATGGATAAGGAAGCTGTGGTACATATACACAATGGAATATTACTCAGCCATTAAAAAGAATTCATTTGAATCAGTCCTAATGAGATGGATGAAACTGGAGCCCATTATACAGAGTGAAGTAAGCCAGAAAGATAAAGACCAATACAGCATACTAAAACATATATATGGAATTTAAAAAGATGGTAATGATAACCCTTTATGCAAAACAGAAAAAGAGACACAGATGTACAGAACAGACTTTTAGACTCTGTGGGAGAAGGTGAGGGTGGGATGTTCAGACAGAACAGCATTGAAACAAGTATACTATCAAGGGTGAAACAGATCACCAGCCCAGGTTGGATGCATGAGACAGTGCACAGGGCTGGTGCACTGGGAAGACCCAGAGGGATCGGGATGAAAAGGGAGGGGGGAGGGGCGTTCAGGATGGGGAACACATGTAAATCCATGGCTGATTCATGTCATTGTATGGCAAAAACCACTACAATATTGTAAAGTAATTAGCCTCCAACTAATAAAAATAAATGGAAAAATAAATAAATAAAAGTAAAATGAAAAAAAAAAAACAAAAGTGAAGACTTTGAGTTGTTTCCTTTCTTAAGTAGGATCATGTATTTAATTTTCTTGTTAATTTTAGTGACATATTTATAATGATGTTCCCTTTGCTATCTTCATAATGGTAATCTGTGCTTGCTTTCATAATTATTTTTTTCAGATTTGTAAGGGGTTTTTCAGGTTGGTTTTTTAAGACTTGCAAAATTTTACCACTCAGATTGGTGATGTTTCTCATTGCCTAATCTCTTTGCCAAATTGTTATTAGATTTATTAAAAGATATATTGATAAAAGTTTCCTATCTCAATTTGGATTTGTCTAGTTCTCAATTTATAGGTACCCTCTACTTTTAAAAAGTTTGGTTTGCATATTTTCACTTTTTATAGCTTTTTATTTTGTATTGAGGTATAGCCATTTAGCAAACGACATTTTGATAGCTTCAGGTGAACAGAGCAGACTGTCATACATACCCAAGTACCCATCCTCACCCACACTCCCCTCCACTCCTGGCTGCCACATATCATCGAGCAGAGTTCCACATGCTATACAGGAGAACTTTGTTGACTATCAATTTTAAAAACAACAATGTGTACATGTCCATCTGAAACTCTCTATGTATTCATTCCCACCATCCTTCTCCCTGTCAACCAGAAGCTCTTTTTCAAGAGCCTGACTAGTACCTGTTTTCACTGCATGCTTAGTCATTCAGTCGTGTCCAACTCTTTGCAAGCCCATGGACTGTAGCCCACCAGGTTCCTCTGTTCAGGGGATTCTCCAGGCAAGAATACTGGGGTGTGTTGCCATTTCCTTCTCCAGGAGATCTTCCCAACCCAGGATCAAACCCGAGTCTCCTACATTGCAGGCAGATGCTTTACCATCTGGGCTGCTAGGGAAGCCCTGCTTTCACTAGCCAAAAGAAAATATACCTTTTTGTACTAGCCAAAAGAAATCTGGGGGCTTCTCTGGCAGTCTAGTGGTTAAGACTTCAGGCTTCCAAACAGAGGGTGAGGATTTCATTCCTGGTGGGGAACTAAGAATCTGTACATCTATATGCTCTGTGGTGTGGCAAAAAAAAAAGAGGATTTTTTGCTTTTATTAAAAATTAATTGCTTCTTTGTTTTATACCATTTTGGTTTATGAAAGTGTTTAGAGGATTGCTTTACTTTAGGATAGTGGGGGAAACCTGTATTTCATTATATATTGTTATATTTCATCAGTTTTTCAGTACTCAGCTTTCCTCACATGTATAGTGTGTATATGTTGATCCCAGACTCCTAATTTATCCCTCCTACTCCACATTTACCCTTTGGTAACTGTAAGCTTGTTTTCTAAATTAGTGAACCTGTTTCAATTTTGTAAATAAGTTCATTTGTAGGCTCACTTGCTCAATCCTGTCCACCTCTTTGCAACCCCATGGACTGTAGCCTGCCAGGCTCCCCTGTCCATGGGTTTAGCCTAGCAAGAATACTGGAGAGGGTTGCCATTTCCTCCTCCAGGGGATCTTCCCAGCCCAGGGATCAAACCCAGGCCTCCTGAGTCTTCTGCATTGGCAGGTGGATCCTTTACCATTAAGCCAGCTGGGAAGCCCAAATAAGTTTATTTATATCACTTTAAATTTGATTCCACATATGAGTGATATGATATTTCTCTTTCTCTGACTTACTTCACGTCTTTGAAGGATATATGAGTAAACAATTTCATCTTAAAGCTCATTTTCTTTCAGCTCTTTAATAATGTAATTTCTTTGTCTTCTGGCTTCCATTATTTTTCTTGAGAATTAAGCAACCAATCTTATTTTTCTTTTTTGAAGAAACTCTTTTTCTCTGTATACTTTGTTTTTGGCATTTAACATTTTACCCTGATACATCTTGGTATCTTTGGCTTTTTTATTTACTTTTCCTAGATTTATAGTGCCTCTTGAATCTGTGGTGTAATATTTTCTGTTTTGGAAAGTTATTCAATCAGTTCAGTTCAGTCGCTTAGTCATGTTGGACTCTGCGACCCCATGGACTGCAGCAAGCCAGGCTTCCCTGTCCATCACCAACTCCTGGAGCTTACTCCAACTCATGTCCATTGAGTCAGTGATGCCATCCAACCATCTCATCCTCTGTCATCCTCTTCTCCTCCCTGCCTTCAATCTTTCCCAGCATCAGGGTCTTTTCCATTGCATCAATTCTTCACATCAGGTGGCCAAAGTATTGGAGTTTCAGCTTCAGCATCAGTCCTTCCAATGAACATTCAGGACTGATTTCCTTTAGGATTGACTGGAAAATTATTAGCAACTATTTATTTAAATATTGTGTCTGTGCTATTTTTTTCTGTAACTCAGATTATACATCTCATTTACATGCATATATGACTTTATGCTTTTTGGATTTGGCATACTTTTTATCTCTTTATTTAAAAAAAATAAAAGGGTGGGTTTGGGACTCCATGCTATTGCCTGCAATGTAGGAGACTTGGGTTCGATCCGTGGGTTGGGAAGATCTCCTGGAGAAGGAAATGGCAACCCACTCCAGTATTCTTTCCTGGAGAATCACATGGACAGAGGAGCTTGGCAGGGTACAGTCCATGGGATCATAAAGAGTCAGACACGACTGACAGACTAAACACAGCACAGCACATATATGCGGTTGCTGTCTTATCCTTTCCTAAGCAGAAAATACACAGTGGTTTTATAACTACACGTAATGTCCAATTTTGACTTATCGGTTTGTTCACTGCACTCATTAGGAAACATGCAGGTATTCCCTATCCTGGTATGCAATATGATATAGCCTAGCAGTGAATGTGTTTTCTGTAACTCCAAAAATTCAAGGAAGATGAAAGATTTAACAGTGTATAATCTATAGTGAAGATAGTGGTTGGCATTAATACTTGAGCAAATTTTCTAAAAAAATGAGTAGCTAATAAAACTTCTGTTAGCACCATGTTCATACTGAAATGTCTGCACTATTTTCCCATTATTGTTATAGACTACAAAATTGAACCCAAGACTTTTTTTTAACAAAATATAGTAAGTAGGCAACTAAGTTTCTTTTTTTTAAATATGGAATTTAGTATTGTGTTTTGGAATATATCTGTGTAAATAATAGATTATTAGGTAAGAATATATTCCTTCTGTAGAATTCTATTTTAACAGACAATCTCTTCCTGTGTGTTACAAACCACCCAAAAATGAAATGCCTTAAAAAAAAAAAAAACAAAAAACTTTTTTTTTCTTTTAAAGATAATGATTCCTTGGGCAAAAAATTGGGGCAGGGCTCAGCAGAGGAAACTTGTCTGTGCTCTGTAAAGAATTGGCTTGGACAGTTCAACTGGGGTTGTGAGATCTAATATGACCTACTGACACAGTAGGCATGGGTGGAACTCTGAGCTCTCACTTCTGTTTTGTTTTGTTTTTTTCAGTACCAAAGGGTGCTTTTTCCTTCATGGTATTTCAAACTTCAGAGTCTCTTCAGTAGCATGTATAAACATTTATACAGTGGCTTAAGAGTTTAGGAGGGCAAAAATGGAAGTTATAAGGCCTCTTAAATTGTTGCCTTCCAAGTGGACAAGGCTATTTCTGGTACATTATTTTGGAAAAAACAGGTCTTAAAATCATATTCAAGATGAACAGGGGTAGACTTCATTTGCTGATGGAAGAAGTGACAAAGTCACATAGGAAACCAGTTTGCAAAATATGAGAGATTCCTTGAGTCATCTTTGAAAAAAATCTTTGAACACTATGTTTTAAAATTTATATATATTATAATCATGCTTCTCTCTTTGACTTAAAAAATCACACATGCACACACTTCACATATATGTATATATACCTATAAGTACATATATATGGGTATATTACATGAGTATTTACATACAGTCAGTTCTCATTATTCATGGCAGTTATTTTCCATAAAGTTGTCAAGAACATTGAATAAAAGAATATTGAAACATTGCTTTACAATATATACAGGGTTATCTTCCTAGGAGCCTCTGTTCTCAATATTTTCATCAAGCAATCAGTATACAACCTTGCTTTTTGCATGTGTTTCTATTAAAAAACAATTTATTCACTATATATTGTTGATTAACTCTAAACTCACATCTAACGACTTCCCTGGTGGCTCAGATGGTAAAGCGTTTGCCTACAATGAGGGAGGCCTGGGTTCGATCCCTGGGTCGGGAAGATCCTCTGGAGAAGGAAATGGCAACCCACTGCAGTACTCTTGCCTGGAAAATCTCATGGATGGAAGAGCCTGGTGGGCTACAGTCTGTGGGGTCACTGTCGGACACGACTGAGTGACTTCACTTTACCTTACCTTACCTCACATCTACTACCTCTATAACTTATGCCTGAATGAAACTGGTATAACCAGAACTCATCAGATTTATTTTCTCTATAAGGTACATTACAGTCTCGTTACACTTAGGAACACTAGGCAGTACTATTGAGGGCCATTTTAAGCAGTGAAATCACTAACACACACACAGACTTGGTAAACAAGCTACCACAAAAATTTTCAGATAACCTCTTCAAAATATTTTTTAATTAGAGTTAAATTGTCTATGGTGCAGAATACTTGTAACAGTATATGGATTCATGTAATTTGTGATATTGTGTCATGTGAACTTTATGTTAGATAGTTACAAAGAATTTACTGAAAAAATAAAGCTAGTAGTCCTGACTTTACATTTTAGTCTTACAATTATATCTTACTTGTGATACTGTTGCAAAAAAACAGTCATTGTTCTGGTCAATTCCCCTTTATAAAATTCTTTCAAAGTAGTTATTTTATCTATCCTAACCTTTTTTACTGTTAAGTCCATCCTTGAATAAACATAAGAGGAAAATTTTTGTTATGCAATTATATTTAAAACAATGCATCTTATCTCAATTTTTGATAACTATTTATGTACACTCATAGCTTAATATCAGTCAAATCTCCCAATTATTTCTCTTAGTATATCTATTTTTTTAGTACTGGAAAACACTTTAAATTATTTGTAATTTTATTGAACAATTATATAACCAGAGCTAAATTAGTCAAATAGAGCTAAAAATAACATTTAAAAAAAGAAGTCACTTGCCTTATTATCACAATTTTCCAATGGTGTGGAGAAAAATATTTAAACAAGAAAAGTCACAGAAAACTGAATATCTCTGATGCACTTTATTGCTGGAAAAAATCTGAGGATAAAACAAAGGTAAAACTCAGGCAAACAGATCTAGGATCTACGGATCAGTGGATGCAATACAGAATATAAAAAGAAAAAACACCCTGGATGTCAGCACACACCTTCAAACACTATGCATAATCTCCTTTCTTTTGATTCATTAGTTTTAGAAATTACCAGTTAACTTTATATTATGATAGGTGGGGATTTTTTATAACAGATTATCATTGAAAATTCTGTCCGAATTTGGATGCATCACTACTGTTTTCTATATTTTATTAGCTATTGAAATCTCAATGATATTTATTCCTATTCATTTTATGGTGTCTCTTGCATAAGTTTTATTACAAAGCTCCTTTGACATTTTGTGAAGAATCTCAGTGTGGTAAAGGATCAATACCCAAACCATATAGGGAACTTTTACAACTCATTCAATAGCAAAAACACAACTCAGTTAAACAATGGGCTAAGGAACTGAATAGACATTTCTCCAAAATTGCTTAAATCAGCCTCAGGTAAATTTTCCCAAAGACAAAGATTCAAACTATCTTTTACTTTCATTCTGCACCTTATATTGCCTCCTACTGAATAGTCTGAGTCAAGAAATAAAACTGAGTCATCCATAAAACTCTAGGAGTTCTCCATTTTCTAAAACTGCTTCTTCAAACTGGGATATGGTTACCACTCTGTATACACCAAGACTTTACCAGATGTGTGCAGCATGAATAATATGATGGAATATATATTCTGAATCCCCTAGTTTTCTTAAAAATGAAGTACCTAAAATTCACTTATGATTGAGGCATCATGCTAGACCTGTTCCAATTCCTCTTTTGAAATTACCCTCCACTAGTGTAACATAAAGAGAATATTTTTTTTTACCCATCCCAACATACCTTGTGGCATTTCTTCATGAATACACAGCATTTAAAGAGCATTAAAACTTCTAACATCAAAATATATTGTTGTTATGTCAATATTTTAAACATATCAACAGTTACATTCATGCAACCATTTATGTTACAACATTTAGGTAGCTTAGTTTTTCAAAATTTTTCAAGGGCAGGTGAGGAAAATATTGGAATATCTCTTGTATAGTGTAGGGCTTCCCTGGTGGCTCAGATGGTAAAGAATCTGCCTGCAATGCAGGAGACATAAGAGACACTGGTTTGATCCCTGGGTCAGGAAGATCCCCTGGAGCGAGGCATGGCAACTCACCCCAATATTCTTGCCTGGAGATCCCATGGACAGAGGAGCCTGGTGGTCAACAGTCCATAAGATCTCAAAGAGTAGAAAACGACTTCAGCAACTTTGCAAGCATGCACATATGGTTTAATTCCTAGACTCTCTATTTTGATCTGTTGACCTATGTGTCTTTTTTTATGCCAATAAATAAGTCAGAAAGAGAAAAACATATGCTGCATGTTTTAACTTTTATGTAGAATTTAAAAAATGAGACATATGAATGTATATAGCACAAAAGAAACAATGTCACAGATACAGAGAGCAAATTTGTGGTTACTAGTGGATATAGGGTTGGGTGGTGATTAAAACAGATACAGGTACAAACTAGGTATAAAATAAATAAATTACAAGGATGTAATGTACAGCACAGGGATTAAAACCAATATTTTATAACTTTGTATGGAATGTAATCTCTAAAAATACTGAATCACCATGTTGTATACCTGAAACTAACACAATATTGCAAGTCAACTATACTTAAATAAAATACATGCATTTATTACTTAGATATGGAAAAACTTTAAAAATACAATTGAAAGAAAAGCCTTCAAAATATCCAATAAATAAGAGTTGAATAAAGTGAAATGAACTTCACATATAAAAGCAGTGAAAACACAAACCTACATATATATCCTTTTAAAGTGCTTGCCCCATACATGAAATCAATTTTGATGATGCTTATGTTTCACCACCCACATGAAAAGGCTAACAAAGAATGGATCGGATAATAGAAACTAGCAGAACATTTGCTTCCCTGAAGTCTTTAAAAACTTATAATACATTCTTATCAGAGGAGATATAAAAATAAGATTTTTAATTTGTCATTTGAGTATCATTTCTGTAAACATGATTTGATGCACTTTTGGAATAATACAGCATTCAGTTTTAAATTGTGATGAAAGGGAAAGACTGTGTTCTACTTCCTCTCCCCAAGCAATTGAGGCAGATTAAGACCACTTTTTTGGAAGTGATTAAGAAAAGCAGAATGAGTCACAAATGCTGGAAGTTAGATAGAACTGAAGTGGTAAATTATTTCAGAGCAGATGTTTAAAGGAAAAAAAAAATCAACATCTGAGAGTAAAGAATGGGTGTTGGAGAACTGGAATAGTGACCTGTCCTATACTTGACTTTTGAGAGACACACATGCCATATCACTGACTGTTTGAAAACAGCTGCTTTGAGTGGAGACATTTTAACAATCCTAACTACTGTAAATCTAATGACTGAAAATAATTCTGCAGGCAGGTATTCGGTAATGATAAAGACTACTAGTACTATTTATTGACACCTGCACCCTGAAATGCTTCTCATAATAAGACTGAAGTATTAAGAATAAAAATTTATGTTGTGTACTAAGAAACAGAATTAGAGAGGTTATATGAATCACCCTTGCTTTTTCAAATCACTTGAATGATTTCTGGAGACAAAAATTTGTTACTTTTTTTTCCCAAGACCCAAACATTTCACAGCACTATGATGCTTTATATAGTTATAATAATTCCATTCTTTTTTGTTTGTTTATTCTGAGGGAGAATATTGTCAATAAAAAATGTGAAAGTAAAAATCAAATTTTATTAATTGTGAATATATGTTTAAGAATAATCCAAGGTTACCTAACTGTCTACCCATTGAAAAGAAAACAATAATTTTATAAATACCTACTGTGGAAGGCACACTAATGGGCTTCCCAATATTTTATGTCCTACCTTTCAATACATGTGAATTTGTAAATTTACATGACAATGGATTGTTAAGGTCCAGATAAAATTAAGGTTACTAATTAGTTGACCTCGGAATGGGGAGATTATTGTGGATTATCCAGCTCCTGGAGGAGGACATGGCAACCCCCTCCAGTGGGTTGGAGTGAGTTGGAAGTTTCCTGGGGAATTCCATGGACAGAAGAGACTGGTGGATTACAATCCATAAGGTTACAAAGAGTGGGACATGACTCAAGTGACTTAGCAGGCATGCTTCCAGCTGGGTCTAATATGATAACAAGCATTCTTATAAAAGGAAGAGAGAGGCAAGAGAAAGAACTAGAGAGACAGTGTTGTGATGAAAATTCAATGTTGCTGGCTTTACAGATGAAGGAATGGGGCCCTGAACCAAGAAATGTGGACAGCCTCTTGAAGCTGGAATAGTCTGGGAAGTGGATTTTCCCAGAGCCACTGGAAGAGGCAGCTCTGAATATGAACACCTTGATTTTACCTTTTTAGACCCATTTTAGACTCTTGACCTCCAGAACAATAAATTTGTGTTAAGTCACTAACTGTATCATTTTTTTTTTTTAACATCAGATATAGGAAATGATTGCAACTACTGTAGGAGAGATAAACTTTACATCTAGCCATCTTGGGTTTTCAACTGATACTCTAGCAAAAAGATCAGCAAGTTAAAATCAGTTTATTCACATGTGCGGTACACATCATGCAGAGGACACATAAATAAAAGGCAAATGAAAAATGGTGTTTTATAAGTCCATTTTATACAGCATCTTCAACAAAACGATACATTTGTGGAGAAATAAAAGGACAACGGAAAGCAGGCTCCAAGTGTGGCAATCTCTGAAAGCATACAAATATGGAAGGAAACTAATGGAGTAAGATTTGTTGGTATATTCCTCAATGGTATTGGGCTTCCCCTGTGGCTAAGACGGTAAAGCGTCTGCCCGCAATGCGAAAAACCCGGGTTCGATCCCTCGGTCGGGAAGATCCCTGGAGAACGAAATGGCAACCTACTCCAGTATCCTTGCCTGGAGAATCCCATAGGCGGAGGAGCCTGGTAGACTACAGTCCACGGGGTCGCAGAGTCAGACATGACTGAGCGACTTCACTTTCACTTTGAATGGTATCTCTGGGGCTAGTTAAGAGTCTGTTTCCAGTGAAAGGCCTACTGCCTTAGGCATAAAAGGGTAGGGCATGAGGAGTTTTTCCTGCATTTGTTTCTTCTTAATTGAATTCAGCTCAAAGTACTTTTTTTAATGTCAAAGAGGCATATTTTAGGGTAACATAGTCTGGTTTCCTTTACTACTATACCCTAGTATCTTACCTAGGTACTAGTGAAGTCGCTCAGTCGTGTCCGACTCCTTGCGACCCCATGGGCTGTAGCCTACGAGGCTTCTCCGTCCATGGGATTTTCCAGACAAGAATACTGGAGTGGGTTGCCATTTCCTTCTCCAGGAGACCTTCCCGACCCAGGGATTGAACCCGGGTCTCTCGCATTGTAGGCAGACGCTTTACCGTCTGAGCCACCTGGGAAGTCCACCTAGGTACTAGCAACAGAATATTAAACAAGATAGAAAATGCTACCTGCCCTATAAGAGTTTAAATTTTAGAAATTACTAAAAGAAAACTAAAGAAAGAAGCATAAATAAGAAAAAAAAATCAGCTTGTTAATATCTATAAAGGGAAAAGCATGATGTTAGGCGACAAATAAAAGACCTAATCAGATTGTTGCTGTTGTTTAGTCGTTAAATTGTGTCCAGCCCTTTGCAACCCCATGGACTGCAGCACACCAGCTTCTCTATAGTTCTGTAGTTTTCAAAGGGATAAACTGTCAGAAAACAACACAGGCACTGATAACTATAAAATTAGGAGTCAGCTACGCTTATGCTCAGAACAGTGTAAAACAACATTTCCAAAACAGAATAGTGAGTTCACAAATGGTAAAGGGCATTTTCAAAAGTTGCTCAGAGTATAGAATTATACCATTTTGACGAGAAAGAGTTTACCAACTGGAAGGATGCAAATGTTGATTTTGGAAAAGCACTTGAATTAAGATTACACAGAAAATTGTAGACTATGGTAGGTAGTTTAGTACTTACACAAAGTACAACGAAAACTATCATATGACTTAAAAGAGTGATGTTATCAAATATAGACATTTTTAAGATGATTTCTTGCTGATGGATAATGCTAGGTGGAACATGAATAAAAGCAGTTTTGGAGAAGTATAGTGGTTTTGATTAGTTTAATTGCAGCAATATAGAGAGGATTGAATAAAAATGAGATAGGGCAAGAAGAATTGCTAATGGAATTAATGTAACAAATGGGGAGGTGAAAAATGGAAAAACTACAAGTGACTCTTAGGTCTCTAACTTAACTTAGACAAACGCCAAGGCAATTTACTAGGATGGGAGAGAATTGCCTAGAAACAGTTTTGGGAAAACAATATAAAGTTCCATTTTAATAGACTGACTTTAAAAGGACTAGGAGAAATCTAAATTAAAATATTAAGTATATAAAATATTCAATATATAGATATACACATGTCTATAGGTGTATGTATGTATACATATAAGCACATATACATGAAACATATATGTATTAATGAACAAACACACATATATGCTCGTCTTTGTGTATAAAATTGAATGAGCTAGGCCACTGCATTTTGTCTGAGATTTTAAAATGTAAAACACTTTAACAATGTTATTGATATTAAATTACAATTTGTTGAGTATATTAATAATAGATTCTTAAGGTTACAGTTAATGAGCTATCATGATGTTGGTGAATAAAATGGATCATCTATAGGAAAAATAGATACAACATTAAATGAAGTCTAAGTTAACATCTATTGTTACAGGATTATAAATTAACAGTGAACCAAACACAAAACTAAACAAACAACATTTTGATATCATAGGAAAGTGTTTTTGCTGTTTTTTAAAAAGATAATTAAATGTCAAGACAGACAAAAAAATGAATTTAAATTTAAATTGAATTAAATTATATGGCACCTGGTAAGTGAAAGTGAAAGTCACTCAGTTGTGTCAGACATTTTTCAGCCCCATGGACTACATAGTCCATGGAATTCTCCAGGCCAGTACTTGGTATGTAAATATTTAGTAATATGCTTCCTTTTCTATCAAGACAATACTAATTGTTATGTGCTTTGAATTCTCAAAAGCATCTGTGTTCTGTCAAGTTTTCTGCTATTGACATGAGGCATATGGTATTAATCAAATTTCAACAAGGCTAAATTAAAGGTATTTATGGCCTATGATGATAATTATAAAAGTGTGGAAACACTTTTAAATATTAGATTCTAAGCCAGAAGACAGGGAGATGATCAGCATAGATTTGTATATAAAACCACAGGAATAGAAGGGATGACTCACAAAGTGTGAAGAGAAAAGAAAGGAAAACTCAGGAATGGATCATCTGGAGCTTCATGATAAGATACTGGCTGAAGAAGATAGGACAAACGAGGTGGGAGGAAAACCCCAAGAATCTAGGGGTATGATATTCATCTAAGATATCCAGAGAACCATTATCCCTATTAAATAAGAGGTTGAGCTTGATGAGGACAGATGTCTATATCAAAACCTAAATAGTGGTATTACAGATTTCATTTCCTGCCATGGAAAAACTAAGGAGCTTACCATGAGTGACAAGGGGAAAAGTCAGATTGATGACTGAATGCAGGGTTGGGCATTTTCCCTATTTTACAGCAGTAGTTGAAAGCTCTTTTCAGATTGGCTTCCAGTGCAGACAGCAATGAGGTGTTTCCCTGGCCTGAAGAGAGGATGCAGAGACATTTGTGCAAATGGACACCAAGACTGGTAACTGTCGCTTAATCGTTAATTCGCCAATCTCATTTCTGAATTCCATAACCATTTCTTCTAGGAGGGAATAATTTCTGGCTTAAGATAACATTCTTAACCTAGCAAAATGATATAAAAAATTCAATAGTTCTTCATTAAATATAGGATTAAATTACGCCCCTATTTAAAATTTAAGTGTTCTTCACAATTTCATTCCAGCTTTCACTGAAAATGTATTTTCTTACTATCCTTTACATGGATTTTTTAGCTATCAGCTAATTACAAAACCATGTGTATTCTTAATCAAGCTTGACACCCTCATTCTCTTTGCTAACTACCCCTGAACACTAGTCATTTTATAAAACATTTTAAATTGCAGTGTAACCTTCATAAAGAAAAATCACACTAATGATCTCAGTGAATTATTTCAAAGTGGAACTATCATTGTAAATACTACACAGGATCAAAAAATAGAATATCAGCTGCATACCACAGAAGCCTCTTTAGTGCCTTGCCTTCCCTATCACTATGTCCTATTCTTCTCTTCCAGACACAATATTAAATTCTAATTCTTGTTTACAAGTTCTGAGCTTTATATAAACAGAATAACAGAATAGGTATCTACCTTCCTTCAGTCATTAACTTGAGTTTCATCTTTGTCAAGTAGCAGTATTTTCACTTATTTTATTGTTGTACAATTTTTTATCTTATGATTATACACATTCTACTCAAATGTGTACAACTGCAAATAATGCTGCTATTAATATTTGTGTACATTATGGAAGTGTATGTATACATTTAAACTAATACAAATATCTGAATGATTAGACATTAAAGGATTAGGGAGAAGTTATCCCTGGCTGAAAACCATAAAATCAAAGTCTGAATAAAAAAGAGTTGAACATCATCATGAAACAGAGTGCACACACACACAAATGTATACAAACACCTATTCACAATGGGGAGGGTAATAGGGAATAAAATGATAAAACAGTACCCAGATCTTGTAGGTCTTGTTATTTACTACAATTAAGTTTGAATTTCAACGCGAGATACTGAGAGATTTTTAAGTTGGTTTATTGAAGTATAATTGGCATATAAAAATCTCTAGTTATATGATGTGATATATTCAGGCAAAAGATGTTCTTGATTTGTTTTGCATTGTTATAGTGTAGATGAAGGGTAAACTGAATTGATTTGTGAGTTATTGTTGAAAAATTAGTAGGGGAAACATTTAAAGAAGGAAAGACAAATCAAAGATATCTCTGAAGTTTTAAAATGAGCAACTAGGCAGACGTGATTCCCTACTTTCCAAAGACTGGAGGAGGCTCAGAATTGGTGATGGGTAAAGAGGGAAATGGGGCTTCCCTAATGGCTCAGCGGGGGGAAAGAATCCACCTGCAATGCAGGAGATACAGGAGATGCGGATTTGATCCGTGGGTCAGGAAGATGCTCTGGAGGAGGAAACGGTGACCCAGTCCGGTATTCTTACCTGAAAAATCCCATGGACAGAGGAGCCTGGTGCACTACAGTCCAAAGGATTGCAGAGTTGGACATGACTAAGCACATCATAGCACACAGAGGGAAATAAAAAAACATTTTTTGATCATGTTGATATAAGGAATAATGCCAAAGGCAGAGAAAGTGCTCATAAATATTGGTTTCTCTTTTCTATCTTTGGACTTTTAAAAACAATACTTTCTTATTCCAAACCACAGTAACTCATCTAGTAGACAACTTGTCATTTAAAGCAACAGAAAATAATGGATAAGAAAAAGAAAAAACTATATATATATATATATATATATATATAAAACTCATGGAGGAGATAATAGTTATTATGTTAGATATTTTACAAATATACTGTTTAATTTTTTAAAACAATTTGGGAGTATAGCTAATGATGAGAGATAATTATATGCTATTGTTAAAAAAAAGTTTAAGTAATTCTCCATGACATGGTTTCCCCATAAAATGTGATGAGTCAGGATCATACAGTTTTTGGAATATAAATTATTGCATATACATTTTACTTAAGTCTTCAAATTTATTCTCCCAAGGACATCACGGTACTCTTCCATAGAAATGTTACAGTGTGACAACTCTAAAAGAAAGACATAACTATAACTGTAAACTAACCATGGAGAAAGGGGGTTGGTAACAAGACAATCATGGATATTGTAGTAAGGGTGGAACACTATATTTGCAGAAGGCACACAATCTATTATGTCTCATTTTACATCAAAGAAAGGTAGAATCACAACTCAAATATTCTGATTTTTTCCCTTAGAAATGAATTAGCTGCCCCTGCATGTGTGGGAAGTTGCTTCAGTCGTGTCTGACTCCGTGACCTCACGGACTGTAGCCTAGGGGCTCCTCTGTCCATGGGAGTCTCCAGGCAAGAATACTGGAGTGGGTTGCCGTGCCCTCCTCCTGGGGATCTTACTGACCCAGGGATCGAATCCATGTCTCTTATGTCTCTTGCACTGGCAGGCAGGTTCTTTACCACTAGCACCACCTGGGACAGCTGCCAGAAACTAAGTTAAAGAGCAGATGTCTAGTCTAGGACATTTTCCAATTTCCATTAAAATAATGAAGCATTTTACAAATACTTTTATATAGAGGTTTTTAAGTGGCCAGCAATAATGTGAAAATTTGCCCAACCTAAATATACATCTAAGGTGTAATAAAATTGTAGCTGCGGGAAACTCCCCATATAAGAATGTGAAACTACAGTGTCATAAAACAGACACTTTGAGTTGTGATTAAAATGGGATTGCTCTGAATGCAATTACTCTGCTTATGATTTTGCTTTTACTACTTCACATGAGTATAATATTATTATTATTGTCCTAATGTATTTACATTTTTTTGGTTTTATATTTTTCCAATTGATCAAGTTTTCATTGTTTAGTTAACAGCTCATACTTTTTTTTTTTAAACCTAAATAAATAAATGGTTTATTCATATCATGGAATATCATGCAACAGCTAAAATGAATGAAACAGTTCTCTAAGCATCAATACAGAAAGCATGCCAAGACTGATTGTTCAATAAAAAAGGCAATTTGAAGAATAATCAGTTTTGTATCATACCATTGAGGCAAAAAAACAGTGAACAACATACCAACAACCTACATCAGTAAGCTGTTGCTTATAGCTACACTGTTGCTGTTTAGTCTGGAAATGTCCTGTCCAACTCTTTCCCAACCCCATAGACTGTAGCTCCTTAGGCTTCACTGTCTGTGGGATTTTCCAGGCAAGAATACTGGAGTAGGTTGCCGTTTCCAGCTCATACATTTGAATAAAATGACAGTGTTACCAAATATTACTAGCAATAATCATGAATGTAATGACTTGGAAACCTCATCTTTGTTCTTAGAAATAGGTTTTCAGTGTCACTTGATTGATCTAATTTTGTATATGTATTTAGAATATAATTTAGTTATGGTGATGAAATAAAATCCATAAATTTCATGCCATAGTATTAAATAAATCAGTTTTTATCTATAAAGAACTAAAATTTTAAAAACTTATTTTAAATTGTAAGAGTAACTGAGAAGCATTTCCAATGAAGTGTTAGTAATTAGACATTTTATGGTTAAAAAAATAGTATAGAATTCCATTAATAGTAGAACTATATTTGTGTGAATACTCCTTAAGTGTTTTTGTGTGTTATCATAGTTTCAAGGTTTACAGATCACTCTGACATATTGATGGAAGAAGATTTTGCTCTATTAACTTTAGTTCTGTCATTGAACTTTTCATCTTCATTAATTTTTTCACACTATGCCACTTACCACCCCAACCACTAGACTGGCTTTCATGGTTTAGGAAAGTAGCTTGAGAATAAAAGAAATGAGTTTTTGACCTTTAATATTCCACAATTAAAAATTAGAAAAATTAAGAATCTGAAGATAAATATAGATATATTATGAGACTGTACTGGATGTAATATATGCATGCATATATATGTGTATATACATATACATACACACACACATACATTTTATATATAGACATTCACACACACAAATCAAAGCACAGAAGAAAACCTTGACTTTACCCTAAACTTAACCCTGAACTGTATAAATTTAATTTTATTTTATAACCAACTATATAAAAATATAGCCTGTGATTAAAATTAACTCCCCTGGCCACCCCACAAATCTGAATTAGTTATCAAAAGAATAAGGCCCTCTGACTTACATTAATCAATTAACTGAAGAAAAGGAGGTTAAGTGACTTACAATAGTTATAAACCTAGACACTAACAAATGTGATGCTTAAACTTCTTTTAACCATAAATCTAGGGCAAGGTTCAGGAGTGCAATAAATTCTTTCAGTGATGGAGATAAACAGTGACCCAGAATAATCAAGTACAACATGTAGAGAAATCATCTAAGACAGTGAGATTTCAATTGCTCCAGGAAGGCTCAATGTTGGGGTTTAACTGAACTGGTTTATGCTGGCAATGACATATATCTAGTACTTTTTATTCTTTACCATTTTTTCTGAAGTTGTCAGATACTATGAACTGTTAACTATGTAATGTACAATGGAAATGAATTGCTTACTTCTATTTTAAGTACGGAAAATTAAATATTGCATTAAAGAAAAGCTACCATATGTTGGAATTTGTATCTGTATCCTGATTTATGAATAATAAATAAGGAAATTTAAAAAACAAGGTAGATCTACCTTCTCATGATGTTTTTCTGTGCAACTGAGAATTACTTCTTTTATTCATGACAAATTTAAGGAGAAGTAAGCATTAAGATCTCTTATTTTTCTGACTTGACTATATGAAAGCTAATGTTTTATTTAGACTGTTTATTAAAGCATGAAGAAAAAAGTTTCAGTGTCATGAGGTAGTTTTAGTTATTTGTACATTGAGAAGATATCTGGACTATAAAAGTCAAATATTAGGTGATAAAAACAAAATAAAATGTGCAAATATCTAGAAGGTGATTAACTTTAAATCCTCAAATTACCTGCCTTTACTCAAGACCAGTAAGTTTTACACAAAGGCTATTTCCAAACCAAAGAGAGAACAGAGCAAAGGCTTGTGGCTCCTCTATACAGATTTAATTCTCTTTTGGCTACCAGAATGGCCTAACCATATCCAAGAGATTCTTGGATAGAACGTGCAGACATCATGAATTTTAATGGTAAAAAAATTACGTCTTTATTTTATCACCTTCTCAATGAAATTTAATTTTTCTTTCAATTATGAATCTTGATCATGAACCACATTATAAGAGTAGGTGCTAAGACATTTTTACAGAGAGTTGTCACAGATATTTACATATCCCATTATACTTGCATATGACCCTAACAGTTGTTTATGGTCATGACTTATTTGAGATTATGGTGCTTTATTAACATGATATTATATGTTACTAAGTGTTTAATACAGAAGCACATGAATTTCCATATAGCAACATTTTAATATGCTAACAGAAGTGGATCCCTTTATAATCCCATCTATTTTAGTTATTTATTTAAAAACATTAGTCTGAAAAGAAATCCATAGGCTTCACCATATTGCCAAAAATGTCCATTGTAGCACACACAAAAATGGTTAAAGCTCTTTTTAGGAGTGAGTCAGGGGAGAGGAGAGGAGAAAGGAACAAGGGAAGAAGGGGAGAGAAGAGGAAGGTCAGGAGAGGACAGAGAGAGGGAGATGGCAGTGGCGACAGTATGGAAAACAGAACTACGGATTCTAATGGTCTAACCTCGCCCTACTTCACTTAGTACTGGCAGAAAAATATCCATGGATAATAGTCAGAGACATGACTGAGTGAGCACAGCACAAAGGAAATATAGCAGAAATCGTACGTATCTGTCTAGGCAACTGCAATTTGAAGCATTATCAGCATAGTTATTTCTATTGTACATACGGTTCACTGATCTGCCACTATAAAATTCTTAAATCAGACGTCAGCAAGGAATTTCCATGCTTCTAATTAAAAAAACAGTAACTATAATAGAAATAATAACATAAAGTGATTGAGGTATTCATTACATTCACGTGTGATAGCCGCTCAGTCGTGTCTGAATGTCTGTTTGTGACTACTGTTGCCCACCAGGCTCTTCTGTCCATGGGATTCTCCAGGCAAGAATAATGGAGTGGGTTGGCATTCCCTTTTCCAGAGGATCTTCCCGACCAGGGGATCAAACCTGGGTCTCCTGCATTGCAGGAGATTCCTCTTTTTTTTTTCTTTTTTCTTTTAAGAGAGATGTATTTATTCTTTATTTTCTTTTGTCCACACTGTGCAGCATGTGGGATCTTAAGTTTCCCAAGCAGAGATAGACTCTGTTCCCCCTGCAGTGAAAGTGCAGACAGAATCTTAACCACTGGACCACCAGGGAAGTCCCAAAGTAGATTATTATCTGAAATACCAGGGAGACCCATTATATTCATGATTCAACATTAAAAACAAAACAAAACAAAACTCCAGTCCCTCAATATGTTGTTTTTTTTTTTTTTTTTCCAAACTATGATATACTTGATTTACAGTATTGTTAGTTTCTGGGGTAAAATGAAGTGAATCATCTATATGTATACATGATATATCTTTTTCCTCTTAGACCTCCCTCTCATCCCACCCCTTCATCCTGTTACCAAGTCCAAGCTCGCTCTGCTTGCCACAAGATTGGTAAGTAAATCCAAGACAAGGTATTGGGGCAAGGAAGGGACTTTATTTGGGAGCTGGCAGAGTGAGATGATGGCAGACTAGTGCCTCAAAACAACCATCTTGCGGAGCCTGGATGCCAGGTTCTTTTATGGATCAGCGATGGAAGAAGGTGAGGAAAAAAAGTAAAGAGATTATTCAGTCCTTGCAAATGTCCCCTGGAGTCTCAAGCCTCAGGCAGGGGGATGTGATAATTTCACTTCCTTTCAGTCCTTCAGAGGCAGACAGGCTCAAGGTCATTTCCCTGAGGCAGGCCATTATGTATGCCTACCTTAAGGAGAGTCGCCAGATGAGGGTTAAAGTCACAGAAGCAGATCCAGCATGAATTCAAAATTAATCTTTCTCGGTTATAATCCCACCCATATAGGTCACCAAAGAACACTGAGCTGAGCTCCCTGTGCTATGCTGCAAGTTCCCACAAGCTATCTATTTCATACTTGGTAGTGTATATATGTCAGTCCCAACCTCCCAGTTCTTCCTACTCCCCCTTGCCCTTCGTGGTATCCATGTCTGTTCTCTATATCAGCATCTCTATTCCTGCCCTACAAAAGGGTTCACCTGCCCCATTTTTCTAGATTCCACATATATGCATTAACATATGGTATCTGTTTTTCTCTTTCTGACTGACTTCTGTATGACAGTCTCTAGGTCCATCCACGGCTCTACAAATGACCCAATTTCATTTCTTTTCATGACTGAGTCATATTCTATTGTATATATGTACCATATCTTCTTTATCCATTCATCTATATCTGGATATTTAGGCTGCTTCCATGTCCTGGCTACTGTAAATACTGATGTAAGGAACATTCAGGTACATGTCTTTTTGAATTAAGTTGCTGTCAGGATATATGCCCAACAATGAGATTGCTGAATTATATGGTAGCTCTATTCCTAGATTTTCAAGGAATCTCCAAACTGTTCTCCATAGTGGCTATACCAATTTACGTTCCTACCAACAGTGCAAGAGGGCTTCCTTCCCTCAACATCCTCTCCAGCATTTATTATCTGTAGATTTTTAAATTATGGCCATTTTGATGGTATGAGGTGATACCTCATTGTAGTTTTGAATTGCATTGTAGTCTGCTAATTTTTAAATGCAGGCTTTAATAAAATATTATTTAATACAAAAAAATTTGACTATATGTTGATATTTTGAATTTTTATTAAAAAATTTTTGATTTTTTTCTCCTGTCTCACTGTGAAATTTGAAACATATCAACATATTTTTTCCATGTGTTAATAAGAAGTATTTGATTTCTGCCTGATTTCCTGTATCATCATTTTGGAAATAATTTCAGCTCCTTTAATCAAAATATTTAATACAGTCATTTTATTTCATGTGGATTTTTTTCCCCAAAAGGATAGCTATTTTGTGAGTACAGTAAGTCTGAAATCATACACATTTCTATGAATGTGTATACTTAGTGTGAATCAGCAACTCATGTGATTTCTATAAGTAGAATCCATTACATCCCTTTATTATCAAAACATGATGCTCACCAACAGCTGAAGACTCTTTTGTGTGTCTTCTCCTGTTGGAAATATAATTTGTTTTTTTCCTTCCTTCTTTCTCTTTGGTATTTACCATTTACTGTTTTTCTTCTGAGGTAGTTGTTTTCCCTGAGTGATGAGTGAGCATAATATTTTCTTTGTGGCTCCTTCTTCTCTACCAAAAATAATTTCAAATGTTGAACTTGATTACTCTGTGTACAGACTTTCTTGAATTCTACTCAATGGATATTATTTGGATACTTGTTATCCCTGGTCCTCTATTTGACATTTGGTTTAAAAAGAAACATTTTAAATGTAATATCAAACAATCCTCTAAAAGCTTACACATACCGGGTATGCGTTTGGGGGTAGGGAGAAGCAAATACATAAATGCAGAAATATTATCTCACCTAAAAAGTACATTTTACTGAGGAATATACATGAAATCAAACTTGGGAATATATCAAACCTCACTACTTAAGAAAAAAGACTAAAATAAACTAACAGAAATGAGGAACAAAATTTCATTGCAAATAGTTAAAAATATTTTAACATTTATTGTGAACATTAAAATTAAAAATTATTGTAATAATTCATCCTGCATTTGTAGTTATTTACATTAACAAAATATAAGTTCTATTTGCATATGTGTTGATTCTTGCATCAGAATTTGAATCCAGTGGTGATTATCTGTTTCATTTTCTTAATACAACAATATAAAACCATGTCATCAAGTCTCACATTTAGGTCTGAATTTTTCATCATAATCATAAAGGGAAGTATTGTTTTCAAAAATAATCAAGGGAGGTTTTAACTATCTACAGAATCATTTTATTGTTTCCTTTCATGCATCTAACTGTCATTTTCTCCAATTTTTTTTCCTTTCTTTTACTGTGATTTTTAGCATTTCTCCAGGATCATTATCATATGCTTATTGAAATTCTTTTGGCTGTATTTGCAATTTTACTTTGCAATTAATATATGCTGCATATTTATTGCAGATTTCACAAATCAGCAAGAAACTTATTCACAAATAGATTGATATTAAAAATAAGGAACAGAATTCAGACTTTTAAAAAAGACTTAAGACTAATTTAATAATTTGTCATTTAATGATGCTTGTCATGATTCATTTTGCTTCTATACACAGCAAGAATTCAAGTAAGAAACCCTTGGATAATTAGGATCCCTGTAGTTAGAGAGAATAAGAAAGTAGTAGAGTGAGGCAAGGACAGGACAGGACAGGAAAGACATTCCAGATGGATGGAGCAAAATAACAGATAGCATAGCATGCTTGTAAAGCAAATTATGTAAATTCTGCTACATCATGGTTAGATATGTAGTCAGCAGAGACAAATATGCAAGGTACTAGAGATATGACAGAGGCAAGTCCAACATACTGTCAGGGGCGTGTGTAATTTCCTCTGTTCTGTCTCATCACAACAAAAATTTGAAGCAACAGGCCAATGGTACAGCCCTCGGATGAACCAGTGTTACAGTTTCATGTTACAACTCAGTTTTATTTAGAAAATAAAGGAAAATACATCCTCGAGGCATGAAGGCATGCTGACCCAAAAGACACAAAAAGAAGAGAGAGAGAGACCCTCAGCCCTTTGGCTCCTCTTTTTGTATGCTTTTTCTCCTCCCCCTGGGCCTGCCCTATGTAAATTGCGCTAGTCAGGAGTGCTGTTTGTTTTACCTGAGGTCCTCACTCCGGTCCTCGGACCTTCCTTTGTTCTATTTTCAGGGGCTTTTCCCTTTCTTATCTTTTGGCCACTGCCATTTTGGACTCCTTTTTCCTATTCTAACTATCTAACAATACTAAAAAGAATGTATTTTATCATAAAGGGAATGAAAAACTACTGTAAAGCTCCCAGTTGAGAATTCATTGATCAGATTATGTTTAAGACAGAGACTCCACCAGCAACAAGATAAACTGGCCTAATGGGGGAAAATTGGAGGAAAAGAGACAAGTTACGAAGTTAAACAATTATTAAGGAGGAATGTTTTGTTAGTCGACATTCCATGACACATAAGATTAACCATCAAAAGTGGTCAGTTCAGTTCAGTTCAGTCACCCAGTCCTGTCGGACTCTTCATGACCCCAAGATCCACAGCACACCAGGCCTCCCTGTCCATCACCAACTCCTGGAGTTCACCCAAACCCATGTCCATCAAGTCGGTGATGCCATCCAACCATCTCATCCTCTGTTGTCCCCTTCTCCTCCTGCCCTCAATCTTTCCCAGCATCAGGGTCTTTTCAAATGAGTCAGCTCTTCACATCAGGTGGCCAAAGTATTGGAGTTTCAGCTTCAACATCAGTCCTTCCAATGAACATCTAGGACTGATCTCCTTTAGGATGGACTGGAACATTAATTGACTATATGTCCAAGGTTTTAAAAAATGAAGTTAAAGGCAAATAATCAATTTCTGACTTGGGCTTTTAAAAGATCATGAAAGCAGAAGATGAAAAATACTGACATTGAAGGAACAGATTTGGGACAGGCATATGTAGAATCTAAACTGTCTGTGGCAAATACATATGAGGCTATACAGCAGGAAACTGGGCTATGAGTCTGAAGCACATTTATGAAAACTGTCTTAGGGATCTGTCTGTTTGCTGGTCCTTGTCTGACAGGTATTATTGGGTATTATTGGAAATGGAATGCAGGAAAGGAATACTAAAAGTGATTTTCTAAAAGTATGTTGAAGTGGACAAAACAATAAAAATAAATATTAATAGTAAAATTTTAGGGAACTTTTGACTGAAACCATCCACTTTGGCCTGGCCTGCTTGCCTGATCTGTCTCCAAGTAAGAAGTCTGGATGTGTCTCACAAGAAGAGATCTGGATAAAGAAAAGGGAATAGCACAGATGGTAAAAAAAAAAAAAAAAAAAGTCAGCCTGCAATGCAGGAGACCTGGGTTTGTTCCATGGGTCCAGAAGATCCCTTGGGAAAGGGAATGGCAACGCATTCCAATACTCTTGACTGGGAAATCCCATGGACAGAGAAACCTGGCAGGCTGTTGTTGCTGTTGTCCAGGTTGTTCAGTTGCTCAATGCTGTCTAATTCTTTGTGATCCCATAGATTGCAGCATGCCAGGCTTCCTTTACCATCTCCCGGAGCTTGCTCTAACTCATGTCCATTGAGCTGGTGTTGCCGTCCAACCATCTCATCCTCTGGTATCCCCTTCTCCTCCTGCTTTCAATCTTTCCCAGCATCAGGGTCTTTTCTAATGAATCAGCTCTTCACATGAAGTGGTCAAAGTACTGGAGCTTCAGCTTCAGCATCAGTCCTTCCAATGAATATTCAGGACTAATTTCCTTTAGGATTGACTGGTTTGATCTCCCAGTTGTCCAGGGGACTCTCAAGAGTCTTCTCCAATACCACAGTTCAAAAGCATAAATTCTTCAGCCTTCTTTATGGTCCAACTCTCACATCCATACATGGAGTTACAGCCCATGGGGTTACAGAGTCAGAAATGACTTAGCAACTAACACATTTTCATTAGGAACATGGGGGGAAAAAAAAAGTCCCATGGAAAGCTAACCTGGGCAATTCAGGAGGGGTCCAAAAGAGAGAGGAGTCAACCATCCTCTCAGAGCCCATCTTGTTGGACTCTATCTCGGCTGAGAGATGCAAGTGCCACCAGGAAGGACCCTGAGTAAGACTATGGGCCGAGCAAGATAACTGACCAGGACAATCCAGAAATTAGCCACATTATCATAAAACATGAGCCTGTGAGCCACATGGTAGACAGTTCTCCCAGGCCCCTTACCCTGCTATTCTCTCCTGGAATCCCCTTCCCAATAAAATCTTTCGCTGTACCAGCACGTGTATCTCTTCAAACAATTTATTTCCAAGTGTTAGACAAGAATCCACACTCAGGCCCTGGGAGGGATCCCCTTCCTGCAACAAAATAATAAAAAAAAATGGAAAATAATACTTTAGAGATAGATAATTAGATCCTATTTTTATACAGGACATCCATATGGAGACCATCTGAAAAGACGGCCGAAGACCCAAAAACGTTCCTTGCAAAGTGTGCCAATCTGATCTGGATCTAAGGATTTGTCAATACTCAAAAAGAAGTATCAGTTGAAGGCATAAGAATAAATTTCTTAGGGAAAATGTACATAAAATACAGAGTAGCATTTTAGAGAGAAAAATGGAAGGGATGACAATCAAATAATGATGCTAAATAAGGTTCTGGAAAGAGATCTAGAAGAAAAGTGTAAAAATCAGAAATAGGATCAATAAAATATGATTGGAAAGAATTGAAAGGTGTAGAGAATCTAAGAAAGAGGCTGCAATGAATAACATAAAACATCTTCTAGATTTTCCTGTAAGAAAAAAATTGAGAGGGCATCTAATGAAATGACAGATCATTAGAATAACCATGACTTCATTGTGAAGATGAAGGAAGAGCTCAGATTGAAGTATGTTGAGAGCTGAGGGGTAGATAATAAAATGACAACTTCTATTTCATGGGAAGCTATCGTGGGGTGCAGGGATAGAGGAATTTGTGGTTTTCCTGTAAAAAAAAAAAAAAAAAAAAAAAAACCTTTCTAGATTGACTTAAACAGTGAAGCAAAAATAGATCCAGTGTACTGAAAAAGGTCAAAAAAATGAAATAGATATGGATAGTAAGTACTAGGACAACGAGTGGAGGAGCTGTAAGAAGACAGAGTGTGCAGAAGTGTGCAGGTGCATGTTTGTTCTGAGTTTGCATGTTTATAGCATTTTTTTTTTTTTAAGGCAAAAATATTGAAACTGATGCAGTTCTGGCCCAATGACTTCAGTTTCCTTGAAGGAAGAGATGGTTGCCCAGGGAAGTGCTAATATCAGCAGAATGGAGATGTGCAAACATCACTGAGATACATCAAGGGGAAAAATAACTGAGGAATAGTGCCAATTGCCCTACACAGATTAGAAATCATTTATCTGAAGTCATCCAGCAGTACTGGAGTTCTTAACCCTTATTAACTATTGGCCATAGACCTGAAAAAGCTATCTGATTATGCTTTAAAATTTTTCAGGGATATTTCCCTTCCCCCTTTTTGTTGACCAAACATATGATATATGCCTAATTTT
The DNA here is from genome assembly GCF_019320065.1 of Cervus canadensis. NCBI lineage: Eukaryota > Metazoa > Chordata > Mammalia > Artiodactyla > Cervidae > Cervus > Cervus canadensis. The sequence goes on from NC_057394.1 coordinate 30,384,479, forward strand.
GGCACATATCAGTTGTAAAAAATGAATCTAGTAAAGGTTATCTCCTTAGAGGGCTGCCCGGAACGGTAATTCTTGGCTTCCTTTTTCTTAGATTCATTTTGCCTTCACAGCAAGTACAGGCACTGACACAAGCAGTGAAGGCCAGGAAACAGAAGTAAATCCAAGATAATAGGTCGAATTACATTTACTATGCTCCCAGTGGGCACTCGTCTATGAGAAAGTATACTTCAAATATGCTATCTAAAAACAGTGCAAAGTGTAGAGAATAGGACCTATCCTGAGGGTGAAAATTCCTGCTGTTTTCTTCAGGAAACACAGAAGCATCCAGAAGCATTTTTCTGAAAATAGTGTCTTCTAAGAACTCGGCCTTTACAGTGAATATTATTTTCTGAACAGAGTAGTACAAATAGCCAGGAGGCCCTCATAGCTGATTCCAAGAGTACAAAGGGAAAATATGAGATTACAGAATCAATGTCAATAAATACAAACACTAAAGACAGTGCTGTCCAACCGATGCCCCTAAACTCTCTCTCTCTCTCTCAGATAGACACATACACAAACACACGCATACACTCAAGGTACAGTTAGAGAGAATACCTGATTTTTCAGATGGGATCATCTTCCCCTTACTGGATCAGGGAAGTAGCTATCCCTCTCCATCAATCAAGAGTCTTTGAGAACTTCCTTTCTATGTCCGTGGATATAGTTTTCCCAAAAGCTGTCTGGGTGGGTTTACTTAGAATTACTTGCAGACACTCCTCAAGAGTCAAAATCACCTGACTCTAAAATATGCACACCATTGACAGAATGGCAGCAATCACCACAGCCCTAAACCTATGTGTTTCCTTCTCCACCACAACATTCATGGCTGGCACTCCTTTTTATTTATGACACTGCTTTAAATGCAAGTTTCCTATATATCTTCTTCAGAACAGAACCCTCACATTGTGTTCAGCTGCTAAAAATGGGTATGTCTCTTTTGGTTATTTCTAGTCAGTGTCTGCTCTGATTATTTGGTGCTAATACTTCCCTGGTGGCTCAGACGGTAAAGGGTCTCCCTACAATGCAGGAGACAGGGGTTAGATCTCTGGGTTGGGGATCTCCTGGAGAAGGAAATGGCAACCCACTCCAGTACTCTTGCCTGCAAAATTCCGTGGACGGAGGAGCCTGGTAAGCTACAGTCCATGGGGTCGCAAAGAGTCGGACACGACTGAGAGACGTCAGTGTCAATACCATACTTATATGTTGGGTATTTATTTTAAATTACTCACTACCAGGATCTGTGCTTGTAGGTTCTGTATCTGATGATTCAACTAAAATTTGGATAAAAAAATATTTTTAAAAATTCCAGAAATTTCCAAAAAACAAAACCTGAATTTGCCAAATGCTGGCAAATAGTTACATAACAATTACATTGTACTTACAGCTATTTATATAGCATTGGACTGCATTAGGTATGATAACTAATCTAGAGATGATTTAAATAAAGTATATAGGAGGATGTGTGTAGGTTTACATAAGAGACTTGAGCATTCTCAGATCTTTCTGTATGCAGAGTATTCGGTAAACAATACCCCACCAATATCCATGGGCAACTATATTTAAAAGTTTTCTTCATTCAACTGACTAACGTTTCTAGAATGTATTTTAAAACTTCGATTTATGATCAGCAAATGTTCCTCTGAATGTTAATCTTTATTTTTATTGAAAGATTACTATCATCTGTGGTTGTTATTTTTCTTACTGTATTATTTTTCTTTCATGCTACATATTTAACTTAGGCTGTGAAAAAGATGGCCTTGGTATCACCCTTGCTTCCAAACACAATTTTCAAAATAACATTTTTTCTATCCTGTGGTAAAAGTGGCAGCTCCTCCAAGTGTCATTTTATGTCTATTGTGTTCCTGTGGCTTTCATATGCAGATTATTAACTTACCTTCTCTTAACCCCGTATCGTCCTTTAACAGCTTAAACTCCTGTATCACCTTTCACTACCCTATTAAACTCTTCTCACTAACATATATCATTTAAACATTCATGTGAATAGCCCATCCATCACAGTCCGTCCTTTCTATTCTTTCACAACCCCTATCTAGTATAAACTTGAATTTTTCATCGTCTAAAGTGAGTCATCTCTTCAAGAACAGACTCAAAACAAACTTTTCAATTGCAAACTCTTAACTTGCTTATCCAAGTACCTTCTCCCTTTGCTCTTTTTCTTCATCAAATTTTCTCTCCTCTAATACACTCACATCCTATTCATCATCAACTTTATTTTTTCTCTATTTTCTTCATATCTCATTTTATTGATATACTCTGAATATGCTGGCTTCTCTGAAAAAATATTACACTTTTATCATCTAAGTTTATATCAACTCTATTTAAAGACAACCATCTGTCTTGTCCATATGCAAGAAGTAAGGTGCTTCTAAAGAAAACAAAATCACATAAATTGTAATAGAACTGTAATTTAAACTGTTCATCATCAGTCTCAAATAGGCCCTAAAATTTCTGGATGTTACCATGGTGATAAATCCAGGAAATATAGAGTAAAACTTTGGATGTCATCTGGCACAAGAATTTTGATCAGAGCATGATCAGACTTGACATTCACATATTGGGAAGAGTCAAGAGGCTTCATGAACTGCTGCAGTGGGAGAAAATCCATAGGTCTAAAAACACTGAAGGTCCCTGAATTGCAGTAGGCAACTTTCTGAGATAGATTTTCCTTTCATACTCCATCTTCATTTTTTTATTTTCATTAACCACACGTGGTGATAGGTAGAATCCAGTTCCCCCAAATGTCCACATCCTTATCTCTAGAATCTGAGAATATGTTACCTCATGTGGTGAAAGGGGCTGCAAATGAAATTTAGTTATGAACACTAAGGTGGGAAATTTATTCTGGATTATTGAAATGAGTTAATGATAAATCTAGGCAAATAGGCTATTAAGATAGGAGAATATTCTCTGGCTTAGTTCAGAGTCACAGAATCATGCCAGAGAGATGCAATGTTGATAATGATGTAGGCATGTGGGTGACCTCTAGAATCTAGAAAGGCAAGGACCCTGGATCCTCCAAAAAGGAACAAGGTACGACAAAATAATAATTTTAGCCCACTAAGACCCATATCCAACTTCTGCAGAACTGTGAGATAATAAATTTATGACTTTTTAAGTGGATGATGGTTTGCAACAACACCAATGGAAAACTGTTACATGTAAAAATAAATAATTCAACCTCAAATATTTATTTAAGTCTGATTATCAATATTATGTTGACTAAATCATTACCACACATTTGACTACAGAATTTTTATGAAGATGCAGTTATGCAGCCCTCAGGTGACACTGATGAGATACAGTATCTATATCACTTCCACTTCAACTTTGCAATCAAAACTTTACCATGATCCATAAATGATAACACATTTTCACTTCTATAGTTTTGTGAAATGTCTTAATATCTAGTGAAAATATTAACTACTTTTACATTTTATGTTATAACTGATCTTGCTATTGTGACTTTTAATTCTTCCACATATATTTTAAGAAATGTTTATAAAGTTTCTAAGTCTAAGTGCTAAGTCACTTCAGTCATGTCCAACTCCTTGCAACCCCATGGACTATAGCCTGCCAGACACTGTGTCTGTTGGACTCTCCTGGCATGAATACTGGAGTGAGTTGCCATTTCCTTCTCCAAGGCATCTTCCTGACCCAGGGATCAAACCTGTATCTCTTATGTCTTCTGCATTGGCAGGGGGATTCTTTACCACTAGTGCCACCTGGGAAGCCCTCATGAAGTTTCTAAATATATATATATACAAATGGAATTTTTATCTAACAGGATTAAATTAGAAAATATTGCAGGTTTGGTTCTAGACCCCCACAATAAAGCAAATGTAGAAATAAAGAAAGCCATGTGAATTTTTTGGTTTCCCAGTGCATATAAAATTATGGAGCACCATGCTGTGGTATGTTATGTGTGCAATAGCATTGTATCTAAAAAAAAACAATGTACATACCTTAATTTAAAAGAATAAAACTGACACCAAATTTCAGAGCATGAAAAATATTTTTTGTTTTATTTCAACCTTCCAAGTGTCACACTAATTTCTATCATGTGTATGGTATGCTTATTCAGTCATGTCCAAATCTTTGTGATCCAACGGACTGTAGCCCACCAGGTTCCTCTGTCCATGGGATTTTCCCGGTAAGAATACTGGATCAGGTTGTCATTTCTTACTCCAGAAGAACATTCCAGATCAGGAATTGAACCTGTGTCTCCTGCATTGGCAGGCAGATTCTTTATCAGCACAATTTCTATCATAGCTGACCATATTTTGAAACTAAAGAGGAATTTTTCAAAGTATTATTCCAACTTTGGTAGGTTTGGTAGAATACCAAGTCACCACAGCATCTAATGTTTAGAAATCATATTGGGATTTTCATGATAAAGTAAAATAATAATGAAGTTTAAGTTAATTTTGGAGGTGCTATCCTATTGAACTGCTATGAAATTTAAAAACATTGATTCTGTATCTGGTTATACAGATACTCTTTAAATAACATCTAATTACCTCTTCCTTCCTCATGCTAAAAAAGTTACTATATTCCTTTTTCTTTCCTTGCAGCATTGGCCAGGACCGTTAAATATTACAGTATTAACCACAACCTTTAGCATTGATCAAGCCCATGTTAAGTAATCATGATAGTGGTAATCCTTCTTTCATTCTTAAGCTTAAAAAGAATATGCTTTAAGAGTCTTGAGATAGAGTACTAACCTACATTAGCTGTTAGTACTAAATGTGTTCACACGTGTCCTTAAAAAGTCAGAGGGAGTCAGAAGGAGATGCAAGTACAGAAGAGAAGCACGTGATTAGATGTTAGAAGCAGAGACTGGAGTAACAAGACTATTGAAACCAAGGGTAATTATTAGTTATATCCATTACACCTGATTTGCAAATACACTTGGTGGCTCAGATGGTAAAGAATCTGCCTGTAATGTGGGAGACCTGGGTTTGATCCCTGGCTTGAGAAGATCCCCGGGAGAATGGAATGGAAATCATTCCAGTATTCTTGACAGGAGAATTCCATGGACAGAGGAGCCTTGTGGGCTATAGTCTGAGGGGTTGCAAAGAGTCAAGCATCACTAAAACAAAGCAAGTGGAGATGATGGAATTCCAGATGAGCATTTTCAAACCCTAAAAGATGATGCTGTTAAATTACTGCACTCAATATGCCAGCAAATTTGGAAAACTCAGCAGTGGCCACAGGACTGGAATAATTAGTTTTCATTCCAATCCCAAAGAAAGGCAATGCAAAATAATGTTCAAATTACCACACAATTGTACGCATTAACACGCTAGCAAAGTAGTGTTCAAAATCCGCCAAGCAAGGCTTCAACAGTATATGAACCGAGAACTTCCAGATGTCCAAGCTGGATTTAGAAAAGGCAGGGGAACCAGAGATCCACTTGCAAATATCTGTCAGATCACAGAAAAAGCCAGAGAATTCCAGGAAAACATCTACTTCTGCTTTCTTGGCTACACTAAAGCCTTTGGCTGTGTGGATCAACAAATTGTGGAAAATTCTTAAAGAGTTGGGAATACCAGCCACCTGACCTTCCTCCAGAGAAATCTGATTGCAGGTCAAGAAATAACAGTTAGAACTGGACATGGAACAACAGACTGGTTCCAAAAGGGGAAAGGGGGATGTAAAGGCTGTATATTGTCATCCTGCTTATTTAACTTATATGCAAAGTTCAGTTCAGTTCCATCACTCAGTCTTGTCCGACTCTTTGCATCCCCATGGACTGCAGCACACCAGGCCTCCCTGTCCATCACCAACTCCTGGAGTTTACTTAAACTCATGTCCATTGAGTCGGTGATGCAATCCAGCCATCTCATCCTCCGTCATCCCCTTCGCCTCTCGCCTTCAATCTTTCACAACATCAGAGTCTTTTCCAGTGAGTCAGTTCTTTGCATCAAGTGGCCAAAGCATTGGAGTTTCAGCTTCTGCATCAGTCCTTCCAATGAATATTCAGGGATGATTTCCTTTAGGATTGACTGGTTGAATCTCCTTGAAGCCCAAGGGACTCCCAAGAGTCTTATCCAACACCACAGTTCCAAAGCATTAATTCTTTGGCACTTAGCTTTCTTTATAGTCCAACTCTCACATCCATATGTGACTACTGGAAAATCCATAGCTTTGACTAGATGGACTTTTGTTGGCTAAGTAATGTGTGTGCTTTTTAATATGCTGTCTAGGTTGGTCATAACTTTTCTTCCAAAGAGCAAGCACCTTTTAATTTCATGGCTTCAGTCACCATCTGCAGTGATTTTGGAGCCCCCTAAAATAAAGTCTGTCATTGTTTCCATTGTTTCCCCATCCATTTGCCATGAAGTGATGGGATCAGATGCCGTGATCTTAGTTTTCTGAATGTTGAGTTTTAAGCCAACTTTTTCACTCTCCTCTTTCACTTTCATCAAGAAGCTCTTTAGTTCCTCTTCACTTTCTGCCATAATGGTATCATCTGCATATCTGAGGTTATTGATATTTCTCCCATCTATCTTTGATTCCAGCTTGAGCTTCATCCAGCCCAGCAATTCTCATGATTTACTCTGCATGTAAGTTAGTTAAATAAGCAGGGTGACAATATACAGCCTTGACATACTCCTTTCCCCTAGCTTTGTTCGTAGTGATGATTCCTAAGGCCCACTTGACTTCACATTCCAGGATGTCTGGCTCTAAGTGAGTGATCACACCACCGTGATTATCTGGGTCATTAAGTTCTTTTTTGTATAGTTCTTCTGTGTATTCTTGCCACCTCTTCTTAATATCTCTTGCTTCTGTTAGGTCCTTACCATTTCTGTCCTTTAGTGAGCCCATCTTTGCATGAAATGTTCCCTTTGTATCTCTATATTTCTTGAAGAGATCTCTAGTCTTTCCCATTCTATTGTTTTCCTCTATTTCTTGGCATTGATCACTGAGGAAGACTTTCTAATCTCTTCTTACTATTCTTTGGAACTCTGCATTCAAATGGATATATTTTTCCTTTTTTCTTTTGCTTTTCACTTCTCTTCTTTTCATAGTTATTTGTAAGGCCTCCTCAGACAACCATTTTGCCTTTTTGCACTTCTTTTTCTTTGGGATGTTCTTGATCCATACCTCCTGTACAATGTCTTGAACTTCTGTCCATAATTCTTCTGGCACTCTGTCTATAAGATCTAATCCTTTGAATCTATTTCTCACTTCCACTGTATAATTGTAACAGATTTTATTTAGGTCATACCTGAATGGACAAGGAAGCCTGGTGTGCTGCAGTATGTGGGGTCGCAAGGGTTGGACATGACTGAGCAACTGAACTGAACTGAATGGTCTAGTGGTTTTCCCTACTTTATTCAACTTAATTCTGAATTTGGCAAGAAGGGATTCATGATCTGAGCCACAGTCAGCTCCCAGTCTTGTTTTTGATGACTGTATAGAGCTTCTCCTTCTTTGGCTGCAAAGAATATAATCAATCTGATTTTGATATTTACCATCTCATGATGTTCATGTGTAGAGTCTTCTCTTGTGCTTTTAGAAAAGGGTGTTTGCTATGACCAGTGCATTCTTTTGGCAAAACTCTATTAGCATTTGTCCTGCTTCATTGTGTACTGCAAGGCAAAATTTGCCTGTTACTCCAGGTATTTCTTGACTTCCTACTTTTGCATTCCAGTTCACTCTAACAAAAAGGGCATCTTTTGTTGGGTGTTAGTTATAGAAGGTCTTGTAGGTCTTCATAGAACCATTCAACATGAGTTTCTTTAGCATTACTGGTTGGATTACTGTGATATTGAATGGTTTGCCTTAGAAACAAACACAGATCATTCTGTCATTTATGAGATTGCATCCAAGTACTGCATTTCAGACTCTTTTGTTGACCATGATGGCTACTCCATTTCTTCTAAGAGATTCTTGCCCACAGTAATAGATATAATGGTCATCTGAGTTAAATTCACCCATTCCTGTCCATTTTAGTTCACTGATTCCTAAAATGTCAGTGTTCATTCTTGTCATCTCCTGTTTGACCACTTCCAATTTGCCTTGATTCGTGGACCTAACATTTCAGGTTCCTATACAATATTGCTCTTTACAGTATCAGACTTTACTTACATCACCAGTCCCATCCACAGCTGGGTGTTGTTTTTTCTTTGGTTCCATCTCTTCATTTTTTCTGGAATTTTTTTCTCACTGATCTCCAGTATCATAATGGGCACCTACCGACCTGGGGAGTTCATCTTTCATTGCCTTATCTATTTGCCTTTTCATACTGTTCATGGGGTTCTCAAGGCAAGAATACTGAAGTGGTTTGCCATTTCCTTCTCCAGTTATATGCAAAGTACATCATTTGAAATGCAGGGCTGGATGAAGCACAAGCTGGAATCAGGATTTCTGGGGGAATACATAACCTCTGATAGTCAGATGACACCACCCTTATGGCAATAAGCAAAGTGGAACTTAGAGCCTCTTGATGAAGGTGAGCAAGAAGCATAAAAAAGCTGGTTTGAAACTCAACATTAAAAATAAAGGACAGGAAAGCCTTGCATGTTGTAGCCTATGGGGTTGGAAAGAGTGGCACATGACTGAGTGACCGAACAACATCCATTACACCTGTAACCTGCCTTCACTGTTCAAGCTTACCTGTTTTTACAAAAGCGTTCATGTGTTCCAAGTTTCACTTAGCCTAAACAATAAGAAGCCTGTCTGAGCTGTTTTCCAGGAACTTGGAATCAGCTCTGTCAGGTCTGAGCTCAAGCTAGTTAAGACAAGTTAAGGCCACTGCCCTCCAACTAAGCATATGCCAGTGGCTGCTTTTAAAACATCAGAGGGCCAAAATCTTCATCCTCTGAGCATTCTAAAGCTGCTAATTTCTGAACATTGCATCCCATGAAAAACCCTGTAGCTGTTTCTTCTCTGCAGAACAATAATGGTATAACCTTTTTACTTTCTTTGTCTAATAACCATTCCATATGTTCCTCATCTTGGTTTTACCCCAAACATCTGCTGAGCCCCTTTCCTTCATGGAGGTAGATCTGAAACTTGTTCTGCTGTCTCCTCTCTTGGTTGCCTTGTGAATAAAATACTTCTCTGCCGCAAACCTTAATGTGTCAGCATTCAGCTTGCTGTGTATTAGGCAAACAAACTTGGATCAGTAACACTATAAAGAAAGAGAAAGTGCCCACAAGTCAGAGAAAACAGACAGGTAAAAGGAAATGGATCACTGCTCAGAGCCTCCAAAAGGAATCAACTTTAGTCCAGGGAAACTAATTTTGAACTTCTGGTCTACTGAAATGTAATGAATTTGTGTTTTTTAAACCTAATGCATGTATTATAATCATCTTCTGGTTCCTCACAAATTTCAGACAATTAAATTGAACACATTTGCATTTCAATATATTAAACATTATAAAATAAAAATATTAAAAATAGGTAAAATACTATGAATCATTATAAAATAATATTTTTTTTTTAATTTGCAGTAGGCTACTATATAATCTATATTAACGAAAAAAGGAATGAAAAACATTAAAGTAACATGAATTTTGAGATGAAAGAACAGGAAGAGTGAAGATAGATCTTTAATCTTCAGCCTTTATCTCTACTTTCTTTAATAAATATGCTTAAATCACTCTTCAGGAAAATTAACAAACAAACAAAAAACCCTGCAATTAATAACTCTCTCCAAGGGATGCTGTGGCATAGCATTTGGAAACGGATACATGGACTTCTATTAGGTCATATGAACACATGAAATTTGAATGTTAATGATTATGACCACATTTATGTGTATGTGTATATGTGTGTGTATGTGTATTTTGACATATGTGTATGTTTAACATACACATATGTGTATGTGTGTGTGTTTATTTTAACTTGAAGCCTAATTGTTCTCTTCAGCTTCTTAAAGATAAATAAATAAAGTCTTTCCAATACCTATCAGAAACTTCTTACCTTTTTTATATTTAAAAATTATTCCAGCTTATGATATTTTAAGCTATGATTTAAAATCAAGTTAAATGTTTAGAATAATGACTCTAAATCTGTAAAAGTTTAAAGTAATAACTTTCAGGAACAGAACACACATGGTATACATCTAAAATCAAATGTTCATATTTGTAAAAGCAATTTTTTAAGTTAGACAAACTTCAGCTGCAGATACATGCACATAAATGTTCTAAAGCCTGAAGAAATTGATTATTTTAGCTATCTACTGAGTGAAAAGTGAATCAATCACAGTCCAGCTGATGAAAGAGTGAAAGTGAAAAGTGAAAGAAAGTGAAGATGAAGTCGCTCGGTTGTGCCCAACTCTTTGCGACCACATGGACTGTAGCCTACCAGGTTCCTCCATCCATAGGATTTTCCAGGCAAGAGTACTGGAGTGGTTTGCCATTTCCTCCTCTAGGGGATCTTCCCAACCCAGGGATCAATCCCAGGTCTCTCGCATTGCAGGGGGATGCCTTACTGTCTGAGCCACTGAACTAATCTTTAAAATGTTCAGAACACATTTCCAAGAAATGATTTCAAGCTCCAAAAGGATGAGGTAAAGAGTAGCCTTTCTGTGGTTTCGACTGAATGATCTAGGTGCTCAATGACCTAGGTGCTCAATGAGGTCTCTCTGATTTGGTGGGGACCTCAAAGACCCCCAGCATCATGCAAATTGTTATTCAACTCTTGTCTCTTCAGGAAGAAATCTCTCCTCAGCCAAGTGTGAGAAGTATTTAATCTACTTTTTAAATTGGTCTTTACAGATCTGACTTTAACCTATAGTCTTTATGTTTCTTGTCATGTTTTTACTTTTCATGCAGGGACATTTAAAAGTCATCTGATTTAAGAGTTTCATTTTACAGATGATGTCATTTGGTGCTCATATAGTTTCAGTGACTTCTACAAGGACACTAATAAAAGACCTTATCCTCAGTTCAGTTTAGTTCAGTCACTCAGTTGTGTCCGACTCTTTGCAACCCCATGGACTGCAGCATGCCAGGCTTCCCTGTCCATTACCAGCTCTCAAATCTTGCTCATACTCATGTCCATCCAGTTGATGATGCCATCCAACCATCTCACCCTCTGGCATCCCCTTCTCCTGCCTTCAATCTTTCCTGTATCTGGGTCTTTTCCAATGAGTCAGTTCTGTACATCAGGTGGCCTAAGTATGGGAGTTTCAGCTTTAGCATCAGTCCTTCCAATGAATATTCAGCATGATTTCCTTTAGGATTGACTGTTTTGATCTCCTTTTAGTCCAAGGGACTCTCAAAAGTCTTCTACTAAACCACTGTTCAAAAGCATCAATTCATTGGTGCTCAGCTTTCTTTATGGTCCAACTCTCACATGCATACATGACTACTGGAAAAACCATGGTTTTGAGTAGACAGCCCTTGTTGGCAAAGTAATGTCTCTGCTGTCTATGTTGGCCATAGCTTTTATTCCAAGGAGCAAGCACCTTTTAATTTCATGACTTCAGTCACCATCTGCAGTGATTTTGGAGCCCAAGAAAATAAAGTCTGTCACTGTTTCCATTGTTTCCCCATCTATTTACCATGAAGAGATGGGACCGGATGCCATGATCTTAGTTTTCTGAATGTTGAGCTTTAAGCCAGCTTTTTCTCTCTCCTCTTTCACTTTCATCAAGAGGCTCTTTAGTTCTTCACTTTCTGCCATAAGGGTGGTGTTATCTGTGTATCTAAGGTTGCTGATATTTCTCCTGGCATTCTTAATTCCAGCATGTGCTTCATTCAGTCCAGCACTTTGCATGATGTGTGCTTCATGTAAGTTAAATAAGCAGGGTGACAATAGACAGCCTTGATGTCCTCCTTTCCCGATTTAGGACCAGTCAATCATTCCATGTCTGATTCTAACTGTTGCTTCTTGACCTGCATACAGATTTCTCATGAGGCAGGTAAGGAGGTCTGGTATTCCCATCTCTGGAAGAATTTTCCACAGTTTGTTGTGATCCACACAGTCAGTCTTTGACATAGTAAATAAAGCAGAAGTAGATGTTTTTCTGGAACTCTTGATTTTTCTATGGTCCAGTGGATGTTGGCAATTTGATCCCTGGTTCCTCTGCCTTTTTGAAATCCAGCTTAAACATCTGGAAGTTCTCAGTTCACATACTGTTGAAGACTGGCTTGGAGAATTTTAAGTGTTACTTTACTAGTGTGTGCAATGAGTGCAATTGTGTGGCAGTTTGAACATTCTTTGGCATTGCCTTTCTTTGGGCTTGGAATGAAAACTGACCTTTTCCAGTCCTGTGGCCACTGCTGAGCTTTCCAAATTTGTTGGCATGTTGAGTATAGCACTTTCACAGCATCATCTTTTAGGATTTGAAATAGCTCAACAGGAATTCCATCACCTCTGCATAGAGATGCTTCCTAAGGCCCACTTGACTTCACATTCCAGGATGTCTGGCTCTAGCTGACTGATCACACCATTGTGGTTTTCTGGGTCATTAAGATCGTCTTTTTTTTTTTTTTTTAATAGTTCTTCTTGTATTCTTGCCTCCTTTTCTTAATATCTTTTGCTTCTGTTAGGTCCGTACTATTTCTGTCCTTTATTGTGGCCATCTTTGCATACGATGTTCCCTTGGTGTCTCTAACATTTTGAAGTGATCTCTGGTCTTTCTCATTCTGCTGTTTCCCTCTATTTCTTTGCATTGATCAGTAGGGAATGTTTTCTCATCTCTCCTTGGTATTCTTTGGAACTCTGCATTCAGATGGGTATATCTTTCCTTTTGTCTTTGTATGTAGCCTGTGTCTACATAATTGTGCTACAATTGTGTCTACATAAATACATATTCATATATTCCATTATTTTGTCTAAAGACCTTTTATATTTTTTTGTCTAAAGAAGGTTAATAGTTAAAGCAATGAAACCATAGGAATTATATAATATATTACAAATTCTTACAAATGTTACTCTTCCCAAAAGTTCCCAAAATAGGAATTTATATTACCATACCAAAAATACTTGCTTCTAGAGTTTCAAGAACTAAGTCTCCTTCATTCCCCTTATTACTCATAAAAAGTAGAGAGATAGCACATCAGGTTAATGGAAATTTCTTCTTTTTATTAATAGATGTAGAGGAAGTGAAATTTTACCCCCCCTCTTTGGGTGTTTGGCTGGACCAGTAATTAAGATGACATCAGACAGGTTAACAAGAGAAAAGTATACAAATTTAAGTTTCATATGACAGCAGAATCCTCATAATGAAAACTCAAAGAAATAGCAAAATTAAGTGCTTTTAAGTTAAGGTTGAACAAAGAGAGAATTGTGGAGATGTAACTAAACTATGTGGGGAAACTGAAGGAAGAGAATAATTATTTTAGCAATATCTCTGTACAGAATTTTCTCTTGAGTGTGACTCCCTGTTGAAGAAAATTTCTCTTTTCTTGGTACAGGGAGGGTACCTTTCACGTGGAGTTTTCATCTACCCTTTTCACAAAGAAAAGAGGAGATTAGAATGTTCTTCTAGCATCTGCTATTTCTCAAGTACCTTCAGCTCAAAATAATATTCTGTCAAAGTGTCACGTTTTTGGATGGTGTGTTCTGCCACCCTCCATAAGCTAATTTGAGAAGGTGGTTCCCAATCTGAGTATCTGAATATACATTAGCATCTTGAAGTCCAGAAAAGCCCGTCATGGAAAAATACTGGTATAAAAGACTAGATACATTTATACAGGCTTGCATTCTCACCGAGTGTAGAGTAGAGGAAAAACAAAAGAGAAAAAGAACTCTTGTGAGTTTGCCATTTATTTTTTCTGAATTTATATTTTATCACCCAACTCCCCTATATTATGCCTTCAAGTTCAATCATATCCAACTCTTTGTGACCCCCTGGACTGTAGCCTGCCAGAATCCTCTGTCCACAGGATTTTCCAGGCAAGAATACTGGAGAAGGTTGCCATTCCCTTCTCCAGGACATCTTCCCAACCCAGGGATTGAACCCACATCTCTTGCATCTTCTGCACTAGCAGCTGGATTATTTAACACTGAGCCACCTGGGAAGCCCATCTTATGCAATTAGTGACAACCAATATTCTGACTTCACTCTGACTCCTTTCTCAGTTTTCTCAAAGCTTCATCTTTCCACTCTACTGGGGTTTGAGGCCAGAAACTTGTATGATCCTGGGTAAGTTAGTTTATTTCTCCATATCTTGATTTTTATCTGTAAATTGAGAAAACTGTGCATCCCACCTCATAAGTTGTAGCAAAAAATAAATGAAGTAACATATGTAGAAATTTGAAAATTTGAATGATACAAGGTAAGTACTCAATGTTAGCACTATTACTATTATAATTTCCTCCTCTATTTTTACCTTCCAATTAAAAGGACTGAACTCTTTCTATTTGTTAAATTTCATTTAAATAAAAGCAATAAATATATCATATTTTTATATTAGTAAACATGTCTTTTAGATGAAAATGGGCTTCAGTAAATGCTTAAGTGCTTAAACAATTTCAGACTAAGAAAATGATTACCAATGAAACTTCACTGCAAATCGCCACCAATATCCATCTGAAACTGATATCTATATTTTAAAGAACAGGTACCACTAGAAATAATAAAGCTAATTCATCTTCTTAGTTGAGATATTGGAGAAACAAAATATATAAACAATTGTTAGGAGATAGTCCACTTCCCAGACTTGAATAAGTATCACAGATTTTATTTATTTTAAAGATTTCTTTTTGATATGGTCCATTTTTAAAGTCTTCATTTAATTTGTTACAATATTTCTTCTGTATTATGTTTTAGCTTATGGTCACTAGGATTATGGGATCTTTAGTTCTTTAGTAACTAAAGAATATATTAATGAGGGTGAAGGAGGAGAGTTAAAAAGCCAGCTTAAAGCTAAAATTTAAAAAAAAAAAAAAACAAAACAACTGAGATCACGGCATCCAGCCCCATCATCTCATGGCAAATAGAAGGGGAAAAGGTGGAATCAGAGATGGATTTCCTTCTCTTGGGCTCTAAAATCACTGCAGATGGTGGCTGCAGCCATGAAATTAAGTGATTGCTTCCTGGCAGGAAATCAATGACAAAAAAAAAGAAAGTGTGTTGAAAAGCAAAACATCACTTGCCAACAAAGGTCTGGATAGTCAAGGCTATGGTCTTTCCAGGAGTCACATACGACTGTGAGAGCTGATCCATAAAGAAGGCAGAGTGCCGAAGAATTAATGCCTTCAAACCGTGGTGCTGGAGAAGACTCTTGAGAGCCCCTTGGACAGCAAGGAGGTCAAACCAGTTAATCTTAGAAAAAATAAACACTGATACTCATTGGAAGGACTGATGCTAAAGCTGAAGCTGAAGCTCTAATATTTTGGTCACTTGATGTGAACAGCTGACTCATTGGAAAAGAACCTGATGCTGGGAAAAATTGAAGGCAGAAGGAGAAGAGGGTGTCAGAGGAGGAGATGGCTGGATGGCATCACCGATGCAATGGACATGAACTTGGGCAACTCCAGGAGATGGTGAGGGTCAGGGAGAACTGGCGTGCTGCCGTCCAGCAGGTTGCAAAGAGTCACACATGACTAGACAACAGAACAACAACAACAACATGTGGGATCTTAGCTCCTTGACCAGTATCAAACCCACACCCTCTGCATTAGAAGATGAAATCTTAACCACTGGACTGCCAGGGAAATCTCAGTTATCACAAATTTTAGAGTTGACATCTGAAAGCAACTTTTCTGGAAGTACAGAAAGCATTAATGAGCTTTCACTTACTGTCTTAGTAATCCAGAGAAAGGTTTTCAACCTTTCAACATTTGCACGTTACAAAGATTCTGGCAAGGTTATAAGCAAAGCAGAGAGGTTACATTTTCTGTGCCAGGCTGTTTATTTAGTGGACTATATGGTCCATATGGTCATAATTATCTTGGAACTATTTTTTCCCAATTACCTGGCTTCATGAAAATTATATCTTAAACTTAAAGTAAAAGAAATCTTTTCAAAAAGTGTAATACAAATTTGTAAATAATCATGCCTTCCTTCCTCTACTGCCCTATATATTTGCCCTCTCTTTGGGGTCATTTTCCTATCAACTACACCCTCTAGGATTCATTTGGTATCTTGTTTCTCTCCAAACTAAGCTATTCTGTATGAACTTAGTATCTTTTCTGTGCTCAAGAATTAGAAGTCTTCCTGCATGTAATAAATGTGTCAGTTCTATATGAAATTGTAGTAACTACAATACATGTGTATCATTTTCTCAAGCATGCTGCTAATCTTACTTTATATATTTTCTTATGTAGTAATCACAAGTGCAAAGATATCTTAATCACATGAAACTGTCATTCCCAACATAAAAAGTTTTTTTAATACTGGCAGTTCATGTGTTTCACTTAAAATTATTATGGCCGTTTCAAAAATATGGAAGTAGATGCTTATAGCTAAATTACTCACAGTCACTTAAGTAAATTGTTCATTCTAAGTACAGATAAAAGCTCATGGTCTCTAGATCATAATGAGCAATAACAAACTATTTCCAGTTTAATCACATAAAATATTTTGTTACTTGGAATATTTAAAAATTTAGTAAACTTAGTGCTGCTAGTAGTAAAGAATCCACCTGCCAATGCAGGAGACATAAGAGACATGGGCTTGATCCCTGGGTCAGGAAGATCCCCTGGAGTTGGAAATTGCAACCCACTCCAATATTCTTGTCTGGAAAAACTCCCTGGACAGAGGAGCTTCACGGGCTGTAATCCATGGGGTCACAGAGTTGGACACGACTAAACACAGACACACAACAATGACGATTACACTCTTATAGGAACATCCACTAGGTCTGCATAGTACAGAATAATAGCTTCCTTGAGAAGTCCAAACCTTAATCTCCAGGACCTGTGAATATGTCATTTTACATGGAAAATGAGACTTTGGAGGTGTGATTAAATTAAGGGTCTTCCATGGGGAAGTATGACTTCCCTGGTGGCTCATTGGTAATCAGCCTGCCAATGCAGGACCTAGGTTGGATCCCTGGATCAGTAAGATCCCCAGAAAAGGAAATGGCAACCGACCCCAGTACTGTGGACTAGGAAATCCCGTGGACAGAGGAGTTTGGTGGACTACAGTCTATGGGGTCACGAAAGAGCTGGACAATTTAGCAACTAAACAATAACAACAACCACAACAATGGGGAAATTACCCTGGATTATCTGAGCGGGCTCAATGAAATCATAGAGGTGTTTGTTAGAGGGAAACAAAGGAACAAAAGACAGAGCAAAAGTTATTTACTAATAGAAGCGGAGAGAAAGAGAGTGGTTGGAAGATGATACACTACTGACTTTGAAGAATGAGGATGAGGCTATAAGCCAAGGAAGGCAGATGGCCTCTAGAAGCTAGAAATGATACAGAAACTGATTTTCTGTTGCAGTATAGAAGGAACAGTTCTGACCTCCAGAACTGTAAGAGAATATATGTATTGTTTCAAAGCTGGTAATTTGTTACAGCTACTATAAGAAATTTATACAGTCTGCTTATTCTAAATTTATGTATTGATTTATAGGTACATTGAGATATTAAATTTTATCACTTGAATTCAATAGCCTACTGCATGATACTATGACACAGATTCCTATAAAAACATGTATAAAATACATTTGAAGGTTAGTGTTCAAGTTAATAACATAAATTACTTCTAGTTCAATTTATCCTCCTTGAGAGATTTACAATTAAAGGAAACAAAACTTTCAAACGGAAGTCACCATTTCTATGCTTCAGTGTAGATCTGCTTGAATAGATATAAGCAAGAGACTATTCAAGCAGTAAATGTATTGGTATAGTTCTTGTCTTTGTACTTTGAAGGCTTATACTGGAAGGTGCGAAATATGTGGGTCTGATAAGGTGGCTTGAATAAATAGTGGAAATAAATTATGGTGAGAAAAATTAATCTCCCATATATTGACATAACCTTAGATGCAAGGGATATTTCTCTTTTATTTATATGCAAACTAGATACTCCACTTGAGTTTTAAGAATTTCTTAGATATTTAATTGGCATTTCTTATGTTATCTGGCAATATCTAAATAAGAAAAGAGGAACATACTGTGTTTATTCATTCATTTTAATACTGATCAATTTTGCATCTGGTACAGAAATTTGCTTAGGATTTGCTTTACTGCTTAACAAGCTTTCTCAAAAATTCTGCTTCAACACACCAGTGTCCTGACATTTTACCAATATATTTAACTTAGTCTTCCATTAAAAATCCTTCATATTATCAAAAATATGCTGTCTCTACTGTCTCTCTCTCTCACTTTCATGCCTTTAACATATGGTGAAATAGTGACAAGTTGTACATTTTCTCATAGATTTCCATTTTTCTTTTTAGACATTTTCTGAATAAAATAATTTCTTTTGCATGCCATGCTCAAGCTGAACTTAGAAAATCACTAAATCTCTAACAGGAAATAACAGTAGAAACAGTCTACTAATAAATATTTGTGAGAGCAAATAAATGGATTACAAATATCATGAAGTTAATATAAAACAGAATTCAAAACCTTGTTAGTCATAAGGTATATGTTTCTGGGAGCAAATTTATATATACTTGGTTAGGGTCTGGATTCAGCCTAAACTAATTGGCTTACAAAAGAAAACTAGGAGAATATCCCCATGGGAATCACGGAATTAATATTGTTGCTTTTGACTTAGCTTTGATCTATAAATATACATACATATTTGCAACAAGATTCTCTCACTCACATCCTCTCCAGCATGTTCAGAAATGTGAATACTCAAATAATTCCCATGAATCATATCCGTGAAGTGTCACTTTTTCTTTACAAGCTGAAGATGCTGCTAATGAAAAAAGTGTACTTATGCCAGGTGCATCTTCATATTCATGACACATACTTTTCCTCTGGCTCACTTCATGTATAAAAATACAAAGATGTGTCCATGGACTTGAAAACTATGCATATTAATGCATTATATCACTTTTTCTGTGAGCTTTACCAGAGTTTATATTTTCCTGGTATGATATTCTCACCAGTTATACTCCAGAATTCTGTTTTTAATACTTAAGAAGTTTCCCAAGTTTTCTATTTGTGATATAAAGCCTCTAGAACAATCTGAGAAATGTAATTAACTTATCCCTTAAAAACATTTACTCTTAATAGTTGCATTCCACATATTAATACAATTTAGGTCATATTTACCTAATTAAGTTACTCTGTACTTTCTCTTTTAATTATTCTATGATCTATCATTGCATCTCACTGGCTAAAATCTCTCTTTCACTTGTTAATCTTAAGCAAAGAACAGGTATATATTTTTACTTATTGTAAACTTCTTTAAATCATAATAAATTAAGCTAAACTGAACTAAATATTGTTTTAAGAATTCAGTTGTCAGAATAAGACAATGATATGAATGTGACTGCCTAGTTTAGATTACATTTTCCTTATTGTTATTTTAATAACTATTTAATCTTAGTAAATTTGAATTAATAAAAAAAATTACCCTGCCCTCCTCCAGGGGATCTTCCCAACCCAGAGATCAAACCCAGGTCTCCCACATTGCAGGTGGATCCTTTACTGACTGAGCCACCAAGGAAGCCCATTAAAATTTATTAAATTTTGTTAAAGGCAGTGGAAGTTTATTTGATGAGATAAATAAATGTTGCCATAAAAATTTTACCAGTACTCTCGATATTAGGGTTACTTGATTCAATTATTTATGTAAGCCTATACAATTTTTTCTACACCATGCCTATCTTTGTTTCAATGTAAATTAAAAACAACAAAATTAATCAAATATTTGAAATATAATTAAAGACTGACATTATTTAAACACATAAGACTGTATTTATATTTGCCTCAAGATGATGTTTTTAATTTTTTCCCTCAAAGGTAATCTGGACATGCCTAAGAATGTTAAGGTCAAATTTAAATGTAGACCTTGACCTTCATACCGTTTTAGCAGATCAGGCAAACACAAAAGTCATGCTTCCTATTTAACTTCCAATATTTATTACAGAAAACAAATTATTTTGTAGATAGAAAACATGGAACATGCTATACACTTCCTTGTTATAAAAAGGTAGAAACTGTAGAGTTCTCAGTTTATCAATTTAGATAAGTATTGTTGATCAGTAAATCTAACAGTGAATAAGTATAGTGTATCTTTCAAGTAATTTTTGATAAGTGGAAAAGACAGTACTGCCTAATAGACAATTATATGACCTATAACTAGAATGGTGATCAATAAAATAATCTTAATAAGAAGGGGGATTTATTTTGGTGTTATCCAGGACTTCTCCCTTTGTGCCATTTGATATTGTTAAAATAAACCCATATCTTAAAAATATGCCTACATACTAATACAAGTAGTTTAGGAAGTTAATATAAATATATTATATGACAAGACTGGAATTCAAAATATTTGTTGCCAGACACCAATAATAACACAAATTTAATTATGTAGTATTTACAATATGTCAGTAGATATACCTTAAAAATATAAAATTAATCATAGCTATCACTACCATAAGGAGAAGGAGGAGCAGAGATGATCACAGAAGGAGAAAAAGGAGTTGGAAAAATAAAGTCTGGTGTCCTACGAGGGAGCTGGGCTATCACGGCTGACTTTGGCCAGAAGAAGTACTTGAGTGTCAATGTCTCTATGACTAAGCGTCTGATAAGCATGGTTAAAACTGATTTTATAATCTCTGTTTGAGTGGATGCCTTTATGGTTCCTCACAGAGTATTTATCAAAGTTGAATCACAAACTAAATTTTTAGTTAGCATAAGTGGAAACTAAAATATCTTATCTGGAATGCACATTCAAACTTGCCCAGTGTAATCATGAATAGAGTAGATAAAGCTATAAACCCTTAGAAATGATTTACAGCATCACTGCCTGTCAACTTGGAGGATCTCATAATATACTAAACACATTTGGATTATATGGAGAGAAAAGGGATAAAACCTTGTAAGTTCTGAAGCAAGTGGGATTTTTTAACCCACAATAAGTATACTTATATTTAGAGTTGAGTTTTTTGATTATCATTAACTCTTTCATGTCAGTTACATAAAGATTGAATTTTCTACTGACCACAAGAGTCCTAGAATATAACAATTGTAGAGACTGTAGTTATGTTTCCAATATTCATAATTATAGAACCCTGATATTTGGGTGGGGCAAGACCATCTGGAATTCTTTACATTTGTTAGTTCTTCTTAAAACTGGAATTTTTTTTGTTTTAACTAAATTCTGATTAATGGGATGGAATGTGATTAGAGGGGTCGGGTAAAATGCAAAAATTTTGGATAGTTTGCAGAGGTTGGGGGTGGGGAAGTGATATGTTGGGATTTGGGATTAGCAGATACAAACTATTATATATAGAATGGATAAACAGCAAGGTCCTACTGTGTAGCACAGACATCTGTGTTTAATATTCTCTGACAAATCTTAATGTAAATCAATATGAAAAAGAACATATATATATAAATATATATATGAATGGCTTTGTTGTACAGCAGAAATTAACATGACATTGTAGATCAACCATACTTTAGTAAAATAAATTAAAAAATAAATTTGAATAAATGTTATATATATATATAATCATGGTATTTTAATATGAGTGTGTTCCAGTAATGTTTGGGATATATTTATATTAACATATTTATTGTTTATCAAAGTTAGCTGAACATTCTGAAATTTTATTTACTTAATTTGTTAACTGGAAATTTGAGTAGAGATGATATATACTATTCTATGATGTTTCCATCGAGGAAATTGAACATGAGTCTACACTTATTTTTTTACCCAGTTGCCAGGAATATGCCTTGCATCCCTGATACCTCAGTTGGTAAAGAATAGACCTGCTATGCCGGAGACCCCGGTACAATTCCTGGGTCGGGAAGATCTGCTGGAGAAGGGACAGACTACCCACTCCAGTATTCTTGAGCTTCCCTAGTGGCTTGCTGGTAAAGAATCCACCTGCAGTGCAGGAGACTCTGGGTTCAATCCCTGGGTTGGGAAGATCCCCTGCAGAAGGGAACGGCTGCCCACTCCAGTATTCTGGCCTGGAGAATCCCATTGACTGTATAGTCCATGGGGTCACAAAGAGTTGCACACAACTGACTGACTTTCACTTTCACTTGCCAGGAATGTGGTCAACATAATCCCATTTTGCAAAATGCTAATTAGTCATCACACTAAAAACAACGCAGCAACAAGAGAGAAGGAAACTACATTACATTGCATTACAGAAGGGTACTACATTACATTTTGGTACAGATACCTCTTACAAACCTTAACAAGGTACTACAGATTATCCAAGATACTACACTGTAAAAAATAAACTTCAATTCTGCTTAAGCAACTGTCAAATTTTGTTCTCTATTATGTACAGAAATTATATCCTAGCTAATATACTATATTAACAAGTTATCCTCATCATCATTAATTAGTCTTAAATTATTTTCTTTTCCCCTTTTCCTTTTTTTTTCTTCATTTGATACTTTGAGATAAATTATACTGTTTGTCAGAACTGCTAATAGCCTAATTATGATTAATTGCTTTCCTTCTATGTTCATTAATTGACCTTAATAAATTGAAAGCAATTTAAACTGTGTCTTGCCCTGAAGAACCCTATCATAATTATGTAAGTACAAAAAAGACTGAATATTTAGTAAAGACATTTAAGAAATGAGTAATGAAATTGACTTTTAATAATTAGAGTACTTTTAAAAATAATACTATATTAGATAATTTTTAGGCTCATAGGAAAATTGAGGGGAAAGTACAGAAATTTGTCATACAGTCCTGGCCCCTACACATGGTTGTCCTCCCCCATTTTCTATATTTTCCAACTAGAATTACATCAATATGTTATAACTGATGAACCTGCACTGCCTCATCACTGTCACTCAAAGTCCATTATTTACCTTATGGTTTACATTTGCTACTGTGCACTCTATGGATTTGGACAAAAATGTAACAGTATGTGCCCATCCTTATGGCAGCATATAGAATATTTTCACAGACCTAAAAATCTGCTGTCAGTCTATCCTCCCTCCTTCCAAACCTCCGTTAATCCCTGATCTTTTTACTGTCTCCATAGTTTTGCCTTTTCCAGAATGTCATACGATTATGGACGGAGGAGCCTGGTAGGCTGCAGTCCGTGGGGTCGCTAAGCATCGGGAATGATTGAGCAACTTCACTTTCACTTTTCACTTTCATGCATTGGAGAAGGAAATGGCAACCCACTCCATTATTCTTTCCTGGAGAATCCCAGAGAGGGAGGAGCCTAATGGGCTGCCATCTATGGATCGCACAGAGTCGGACACGACTGAAGCGACTTAGCAGCAGCAGCAGCATCCGGTTAAGAATCACACACAATATAGCTTCTTCAGATTGGCTTCTTTCCCTTAGCAGTACTCATTTAAAGCTCCTCCGAGTCTATTCATGGCTTGACAGTTTGTTTCTTTTTACTGATGAATGATATTATCTGGACATACCACAGATTATGTATCTGTTCACCCATTGAAGAACATCTTGGTTGTTTATAAGCCTGGCTACTTATGAATAAAGCTTCTACAAACATCCATGTGCAAATGTTTGTATGTTTGTAAGCTTTAACTTCTTTGAACAAGTGCCAAGGAGTGCAACTGCTGGCTCAAGGCTCTTAGCTTTATAAGAAACTGTCAAATTGGCTTCCAGAGTGACTGTACCACACCAGCCATGAATGAGGGCTCCTGTTGTTCCACATCCTAATCAGCGTTTAGTGTTGTTGGCATTTAGGTTTTTAGTCATTCTGATAAGTGTGTAGTGGTATCTATTTTAATTTTGGTTTAATTGATATTTCCCTGATGACACGTGGTCTCAAGTACTGTTTCATGTGCCTATTTACCATATGTTTATCTTCATTGGTCAGGTGTCTGTCAGGGTCTTTGGCCAAATTTTAATCAAATTTTTGTTATCTTACTGCTGAGCTTTAAGACTTTGTATATTTTTAAAACAATTTTTTTAACCAAATGTGTCTTTAGCAACTATTTTCTCTCAGTCTGTAGCTTGCTATAAATTCTTTTCTAAGTACTGTTTTTACTGCATCCTGCAAATTTTGATACACTGCTTTTATTTTTATTTAGTTCAAAATATTTTAAAATCTGTCATGTATGGTTGGTGTTCTCTAAACTTTCTTGGTCTGTTTGGTGTCTGACATTAACTTGGAGAAATTCATTGTTTCAAATGTTACTTTTGGTCCTTTATCTCTTCTCCAATATCCCCATAATGTATTTATCCCATAATTGTTGTACATTGTTTTGTATTTTTTAGTCTTTGTTCTGTTTTTCACATTTGAGGATTCTACTGATCAGATATTTATAGAAGAGATTTTTTTTTCCTCAGCTGTATCTTAATGTGTTGTTGAGCCTATGACAGGCATTTTTCATTTTTACTAAAGTGTTGTTTATCTCCAGCATTTCTTCTTACTTCTTTCTTAGGATTTTCATCTGTTTCCTTACATGCCTATCGATTCTTTCATGCTATCATCTTTATACATTAGAGCCTTTAGCACATTAATTATAGGTGCGTAAATTCTAGGTTTGATAATCCCAACACCTCTGTCGTGTAGGATCCTGATGCTTGATCTATGTCTTAAAATTGTGGTTTTTGCCTTTTAGTAAGCCTTGTAATTTTCCTTGATAGCTAGGCATGATGTACTGTGCTAAAAGGATTGCTGTATATAGACATTTGGTACTAAGGAGGGGAGGGGTGTGGAAAAACAAAATATACTATTGCCCTACCCCACCTCCAAGGAGCGGCTGCCGCGTGGGCGCAGGAGGGCGGAGAGGAGCTACTCCACATTAAGGTCAGGAGGTGAGGCCGTGAGAAGACACCCTTCGTCCAAGGTGAGGAGCAGCGGCTGCGCTTTGCTGGAGCAGCCGTGAAGAGATACCCCACGTCCAAAGTAAGAGAAACCCAAGTAAGACGGTAGGTGTTACAAGAGGGCATCAGAGGGCAGCCACACTGAAACCACAATCACAGAAAATTAGCCAATCTGATCACAGGACCACAGCCTTGTCTAACTCAATGAAACTAAGCCATGCCGTGTGGGGCCACCCAAGACGGGCGGGTCATGGTGGAGAGGTCTGACAGAATGTGGTCCACTGGAGAAGGGAATGGCAAACCACTTCAGTATTCTTGCCTTGAGAACCCCATGAACAGTATGAGAAGGCAAAATGAAAGGATACTGAAAGAGAAACTCCCCAGGTCGGTAGGTGCCCAACATGCTACTGGAGAACAGTGGAGAAATAACTCCAGAAAGAATGAATAGATGGAGCCAGAGCAAAAACAATACCCAGTTGTGGATGGGACTGGTGATAGAAGCAAGGTCTGAAGCTGCAAAGAGCAATATTGCATAGGAACATGGAAAGTTAGGTCCATGAATCAAGGCAAATTGGAAGTGGTCAAACAGGAGAAGGCAAGTGTGAATGTTGACATTCTAGGAATCGGAGAACTAAAATGGACTGGAATGGGTGAAACATGATGGGAAGGGACTAGATCTGATAGACAGAGAGCCTGATGAACTATGGACATTGTTCGTGACATGGTACAGGAGACAGGGATCAAGACCATCCCCATGGAAAAGAAATGCAAAAAGGCAAAATGGCTGTCTGAGGAGGCCTTACAAATAGCTGTGAAATGAAGAGAAGCAAAAAGCAAAGGAGAAAATGAAAGATATTCCCATTTGAATGCAGAGTTCAAAGAATAGCCAGGAGAGATAACAAAGCCTTTCTCAGCGATCAATGCAAAGAAATAGAGGAAAACAACAGAATCAGAAAGACTAGAGATCGATTCAAGAAAATTAGAGATCGATTCAAGAAAATTAGAGATACCAAGGGAACATTTCATGCAGAAATGGGCTCAATAAAGGACAGAAATGGTATGGACCTAACAGAAGCAGAAGATATTAAGAAGAGGTGGCAAGAATACACAGAAGAACTGTACAAAAAAGATCTTCATGACCCAGATAATCACAATGGTGTGATCACTCACCTAGAGCCAGACATCCTGGAATGTGAAGTCAAGTGGGCCTTAGAAAGCATCACTACGAACAAAGCTAATGGATGTGATGGAATTCCAGTTGAGCTATTTCAAATCCTGAAGATGATGTTGTGAAAGGGCTGCACTCAATATGCCAGCAAATTTGGAAAACTCAGCAGTGGCCACAGGACTGGAAAAGGTCCATTTTCATTCCAATCCCTAAGAAAGGCAATCACAAAAATGCTCAAACTACCACACAATTGCACTCTTCTCACACGCTAGTAAAGTAATGCTCAAAATTCTCCAAGCCAGGCTTCAGCAATATGTGAACCATGAACTTCCAGATGTTCATACTGGTTTTGAAAAGGCAAAGGAACCAGGGATCAAATTGCCAATATCTGCTGGATCATTGAAAAAGCAAGAGAGTTCCAGAAAAACATTGATTTTTGCTTTATTGACTATGCCGAAGCCTTCGACTGTGTGGATCACAATAAACTGTGGAGAATTCTGAAGGAGATGGGCATACCAGACCACCTGACCTGCCTCTTGAGAAACAGGTCAAGAAGCAACAGTTAGAACTGGACATGGAACAACAGACTGGTTCCAAATAGGAAAAGGAGTACGTCACAGCTGTATATTGTCACCCTGCTTATTTAACTTCTATGCAGAGCACATCATGAGAAACACTGGGCAGGAAGAAGCACAAGCTGAAATCAAGATTACTGGGAGAAATATCAATAACCTCAGATATGCAGATGACACCACCCTTATGGCAGATAGTGAAGAGGAACTGAAAAGCCTCTTGATGAAAGTGAAAGAAGAGAGTGAAAAAATTGGCTTAAAGCTCAACATTCAGAAAACTAAGATCATGGCATCTGGTCCCATCACCTCATGGGA
This sequence comes from Cervus canadensis, assembly GCF_019320065.1. NCBI lineage: Eukaryota > Metazoa > Chordata > Mammalia > Artiodactyla > Cervidae > Cervus > Cervus canadensis. The sequence goes on from NC_057394.1 coordinate 30,411,421, forward strand.
AATAGATGGGGAAACAGTGGAACAGTGTCAGACTTTATTTTTTGGGGCTCCAAAATCACTGCAGATGGTGACTGCAGCCATGAAATTAAAAGATGCTCACTTCTTCGAAGGAAATTTATGACAACCTAGATAGCATATTAAAAAGCAGAGACATTACTTTGCCAACAAAGGTCCATCTAGTCAAGGCTATGATTTTTCCAGTGGTCATGTATTGATGCAAGAGTTGGACTGTGAAGAAAGCTGAGCACGGAAAAATTGATGCTTTTGAACTATGGTGTTGGAGAAGACTCTTGAGAGTCCCTTGGACTGCAAGGAGATCCAACCAGTCCATCCTAAACGAGATCAGTCCTGGATATTCACTGGAAGGACTGATGCTGCAGCTGAAACTCCAATACTTTGGCCACCTCATGAGAAGAGTTGACTCATTGGAAAATACCCTGATGCTGGGAGGAACTGGGGGCAGGAGGAGATGGGGACGACAGAGGATGAGATGGCTGGATGGCATCCCCGACTCGATGGGCGTGAGTTTGAGTAAACTCTGAGAGTTGGTGATGGACAGGGAGGCCTGGCATTTTGCGATTCATGGGGTTGCAAAGAGTCGGACACGGTTGAGCGACTGAACTGAATTATGATTAATCATATTAGTGAGTTTACGTCTCTGTGTTGTGAACTTTACAAGTGTTTCTCAGTTTTATACTTCTCTAAGTAGGACAGGATGGTTAATGTGGACTGAATTTGGGTGTTCTACTTTAGTTAGTCTCTGATAACGCTTCATTAGATTGGTGGTAGTGGTTTAGTCGCTAAGTTGTGCCTGACTCTTGTGACTCCATGGTTGCGGGCTTTTGTAAAGTAGTTTCCTTTGAGGGCAGGGCTTTTAAGGACACAGTGATTAGGATACTTTTTATTGACACAGTTATACTGCTGATATTCTAAAGTCACATCTTTCAATCGGCAAATTTTTCAATTTCATTGTTTTGACAATTTTCCATGATGGAATGAAAATGGTTTACTGAAAAACAAACAATCTAGCCCATCTTTTTAGAATAGCCAGAAGTTCTGTGTAGTCTAATAACCCTCTTTTTCTTTTTCAAACCGGAGATGGACCTGTTAATAGCCATTATCCTTGAAAACAACCACTTGTGCTTGAAGAGATAAAGAGAAAAGTCTACAAAGAGAAAGAAATTTACACCATCTGAGGATCAAAATATAATTTATCTTCATACAGGGACTCTGTATCAATCTAGAGGGGTGGGGTAGGGTGGGAGATGGGAAGGAAGTTCAAAAAGGAGGGGATATATGTATACTTATGGCTGATTCATGTTGAGGTTTGACAGAAAACAATAAAATTCTGTAAAGCATTTATCCTTTAATAAAACAATACATTAAAAAAAAAAACATAAGTTATCTAAAACTCATCCCTGTCTTATCCCACCTCTAGGTTATATCTTTTGGTATTCAGAAAGACTCAAGTTAATCCATGTCTACAGTATGGTAGTCATCCAATAGGGAGATTACATTTATTTCTCCATATTCCCGTGCTGTTCCTTTGTTTACTTCAACCTGAGCTAATTTTTTATTTATTTGGTTAGTTAGGTTTACCTAACATAGAATAACGTGGGGACCCATGCCCCAAGAGCACTTAGTCATTGATTTCTGGAATAAAAAAAACTTAAATAAAATCATTTGACTTTCTGAACCTTAGATTTTATTGGCACAAAGAATAGCCTGTGGAATCGAAGAAAAAGAATGTTTGGTTCAAGCATAAGGGAACAATAGCAAATATTAAACAAATTTAAAAGCAATATAAGAACAAAAATCTTCTCATTATTCCTCACAATTAGCTTTCCTCCCAATAGAATATACTGTCTTCCAACGTGCACGTAATAGAAAAGAAAGGACAATTAAAAACCATAAAAGTAGTTGCAGAATAATTTAGCTTGTTATGGTCCCTTTTATCTTCTGTCCTGGGAGGCCCTTCATATTACTTTCTTTTGTATCACTTGAATTAATATGTAATCTCTAGGATGTGTTAACAGGATGATTATGATCAATAGACATAGATACATTCTGGTCAGCTTCCATGCTGCTGAGTGCATATATGGAGGAACATGAAATATTGACTAAGTATTAAGACATATAATCCAATTTAAATGTCTAAGTTGTGAGAAGATCAAAATATTTTCTCACTTCCAAATTCTATCCTACCATGATACACTGAGTAAACCAACCACATTGTATAGACAGATTACATTTTCTCTTTTTCAGCTTAATGATCATTTAATTAAATGGCTTATAACTTCTGACTATGAGAGTATAATATATATACATTTATGTATTATACACAAAAACATCCACACATACAAAATTTGCTTTTTTTCTGCACCTGAAGTTACTAGTCCACTTTTCATATTCTCTACTTCAACTGTGAAATTACCAATTCCCCAAAGTCCTCTTGTTCCTTTTCATAAGAAATATTTAGACAGCAAGATCTGGGTACTAAGTCTATTCATCACTAGTGGAATAGCATTGTATCTTTTAGTGGACTGTAATAGAAAAATGGCAATTTCATATGGTCAGCTAAAAGCCATAGCTTCATATGGATAGTTCTGGTTCTACTCTAAATGAAAAGGATTCTTCCTTGCCTCTCCTCACATACATAATGGAATTCTGAAACCCAACATCAAAGATGCATTAAAAAATTGCTTAATCTGATAATGCACAAAAAGCTTCAGAATTCTTGAAAAACTCCAAAGAGTACTATATCTACATATATGTCTCACAAAATCAATGTAAGTGGATTAGAAATTCTAGGTAAAAGGAAGTTTGATGTTGTAAATAGCTGCCTTTACTCATCCTTCTGTTCATTTTTCAGTCTGTTGTGCTGCTAGAGCTCTAATTATTTTATTTTTCCACTTTAAATTGTCAAATATTTTCTAATAACCATAAAAATGCATACTTTGCTCTTTGAACATGCTGGTCATTTATTATTTGTCATATATGCCATATCTACTTCTATACATGATCTCCATTTCACCCTTTTAGCTATGTTGGTTTTACCAATATTCACCACAATAGACCCTACTATTTCCCAGTCCTGATAATATTGCATCTATTTAAAAAAAAAAAAATCTCTTATTCTTCTCCAGCAGTAAATCCCACTCAACCCTCAAACTTGAATACAGTCTTAAAAAGATTTCTTTTTGTTTTTCAGTTTTGAAGTCTTCCTTTTATGAAAACTTTTTTTTTTCAAAATATTTGGAGATATTTGCATAATCTACTATAATATTTTGAGATGATAATTCCAACAAACGTTTAACAGGGTACTAATAAAACCCTTACAAATTTCTACTTTGAGATTGTACTTAGAGTGTGTTTTTTTATTATAATCATTTGTGTAATTAGAATAGATTTTAATATTAAAGAACTGAGACTGACGACCAAAATATGTAGAGTGATGGGCTGTAAGAGATTTCTGTCAAAGGTTTTCAATGAACCATAGATCGGTTCAGTTTAGTTGCTCAGTCGTGTCCGACTCTTTGCGGCCCCATGAATCGCAGCAGGCCAGGCCTCCCTGTCCATCAACAACTCCCGGATTTACTCAAACTCATATCCATCGAGTCAAAAAGTTCAAAAGCATCAATTCTTCAGCGCTCAGCTTTCTTTATAGTCCAATTCTCACATTCATACATGACTACTGGAAAAACCACACCTTGACTAGATGGACCTTTGTTGACAAAGTAATGTCTCTGCTTTTTAATATGCTGTCTAGGTTGGTCATAACTTTCCTTCAAAGAAGTGAGCATCTTTTAATGTCATGGCTGCAGTCACCATCTGCAGTGAGTTTGGAGCCCAGAAAAATAAAGTCAGCCACTGTTTCCACTGTTTCCCCATCTATTGCCATGAAGTGATGGGACCAGAAGCCATGATCTTAGTGTTCTGAATGTTGAGCTTTAAGCCAATTTTTTCACTCTCCTTTTTCACTTTCATCAAGAGGCTCTTTAGTTCCTCTTCACTTTCTGCCATAAGGGTGGTGTCATCTGCATATCTGAGCTTATTGATATTTCTCCAGGCAATCTTGATTCCAGCTTGTGCTTCATCTAGTCCAGCGTTTCTCATGATGTACTCTGCATATAACTTAAATAAGCAGGGTGACAATATACAGCTGTGACGTACTCCTTTTCCTATTTGGAACCAGCCTGTTGTTCCATGTCGAGTTCTAACTATTGCTTCCTGATCTGCATACAGGTTTCTCAAGAGGCAGGTCAGGTGGTCTGGTATGCCCATCTCTTTCAGGATTTTCCACAGTTTATTGTGATCCACACAGTAAAAGGCTTTGGAATAGTCAGTAAGGCAGAAATAGATGTTTTTCTGGGACTCTCTTGCCTTTTCAATGATTCAGCAAATGTTGGCAATTTGATCTCTGGTTCCTCTGCCTTTTCTAAAACCAGTATGAACATCTGGAAGTTCATGGTTCACGTATTGCTGAAGCCTGGCTTGGAGAATTTTGAGCATTACTTTACTAGCGTGTGAGATGAGTGCAATTGTGTGGTAGTTTGAGCATTCTTTGGCATTGCCTTTCTTTGGGATTGGAATGAAAACTGACGTTTTCCAGTAGTGTGGCCACTGGTGAGTTTTCCAAATTTGCTGACATATTGGATATGGATACATACTGGATACCCCACGTCCAAGGTAAGAGAAATCCAGGTAAGATGGTAGGCACTGAGAGAGGGCATCAGAGGGCAGACAGACTGAAATGACAATCACAGACAACTAGTCAGTCTGATCACATGGACCACAGCCTTGTTTAATTCAGTGAAATTAAGCCATGCCATGTGGGGCCACCCAAGATGGAGGGGTCATGGTGGAGAGGTCTGACAGAATGTGGTCCACTGGAGAAGGGAATGGCAAACCACTTCAATATTCTTGCCTTGAGAACCTCATGAACAGTATGAAAAGGCAAAAAGACACTGAAAGATGAACTCCCCAGGTCGGTAGGTGCCCAATATGATAGTGGAGATCAGTGGAGAAGTAACTCCAGAAAGAATGAAGGGATGGAGCCAAAGCAAAAGTAACACCCAGTTGTGGATGTGACTAGAGATAGAAGTAATGTCTGATGCTGTAAAGAGCAATATTGCATAGGAGCCTGGAGTGTTAGGTCCATGAATCAAGGCAAATTGGAAGTGGTCAAACAGGAGACGGCAAGAGTGAACGTCGACATTCTAGGAATCAGCAAACTAAGATGGACCAGAATGGGTGAATTTAACTCAGATGACCATTATATCTACTACTGTGGGCAGGAATCCCTTAGAAGAAATGGAGTAGCCATCAGGTCAACAAAAGAGTCCAAAATTCAGTACTTGGATGCAATCTCAAAAATGACAGAATGATCTCTGTTTGTTTCCAAGGCAAACCATTCAATATCACAGTAATCCAAGTCTATGCCCTGACCAGTAACGCTGAAGAACCATAATTAAGAATACTAAAATAATATTTTGGAATTGTTTCTTAATCAACAATATTATCCATTATTTTATGGAATATGTGTTGTGATCCTAAATGCATTTGAATACACTGTTGTCTGTAGTTAATGCCACACAATTTTTGAAACTAACACTCTTCAAAAGACTGCTTTTTAGTACACTTTAAAGTTCATTGGTAATGTGAAATAATGATCGTTTTACAAAGTCAGCATACTGAGTTAGATGGATTAGCAGTCAGTTCAAATGAGATCAACATTATATTGCAACTGGGAAAATCACATTGGCCTTGGTAAATACTGCTTTCTCAGCAGTTTCAAGTCATTCACAATAAGGTATGCTGCTGCGCTGCTGCTAAGTCACCTCAGTCGTGTCTGGCTCTGTGCAACCCCAGGGACTGCAGCCTATCGGGCTCCTCCATCCATGGGAGTTTCCAGGCAAGAGTACTGGAGTGGGGTGCCATTGCCTTCTCCGACAATAAGGTATAAAGTAATCCAAAAAGTAATATATATTTTTAAATCAATTTTAAGTCTATGAACCTTGCTGTGTATGTGTGTTTGAAGATTCTTAGTAAAATAAACACAAACATACATACATACAAACTTCTCATAGCCCCTGTAGATTTTTTTGAGCTTTGCAAATATTCAATCTTCTTGACATACAAGATACCTGGAGTCCTGGTTTCCCTGCTGTTACTTCAAGAAATAAGGATTTCACAGCATGCATATCCACTGAATAAATCACTACATGAGCCAATTATCAGGGTCATCTAAAAAGTGCACTGCTTTCCTGCTGTTCAAAAACTTTGGATCCAGCAAGAATAACATGTATCTATCCTGTGTATTTTTTTTTTTTTACTTTTATGGAAATGATTAGTTGATTAAAATGAAGAATAAAGAAGTAAGCTTCACTGGACTGATGCAAGTTTCTCAATGTTATCTATATTAGAATAGCTAACTTCCTTTAAGCACCATTTTTATTCCTGACTCTAAAAACCAGAATGTTCTATGTTATTTGAATAAATTATTACAAACTGTTTAGTACTTTAGTCAAAATGATTTCCTCATGTGGTTAAAGATACTTTGCACTTGTGATCAACATCAGTATCAACTTACATATTTTTCATAATTTAACGTGTGCTCAACCTAACATAACTCATTTTAAAAAACTAATCAGTGAGTGTACAGGGTCCTTACTTTAAACAATGTATGTACTCATAGAGATTTCAATTAGCCTATGTTAATTGGCCAGTGGCCAATGCACTGAATTAGTATTCAAAGAGATACAACTGTAGTCTTGACTCTAAAATTGCCTCTTATACCAGATTTAGGATGAAAATATCCTGTGAGATTTGACAAAACTATTATTATAACTGTTTATTTAATTTTCTTTAAAAATTACCCATCTGTGCACTACCAGATAGCTACAGTTTGCAATTTTTTTTTTTTTAGTAACTAGAATATCTATCCCTTTCTTATAAATATCTTGATACATCATGCAAAGTGTCAGACCAGATGTAGTACAAGCTAGAATCAAGATTGCCAGGAGAAATATCAATAACTTCAGATATGCAGATGACACCACCCTTATGGAGAAGGCAAAGAAGAACTAAAGAGCCTCTTGATGAAAGTGAAAGAGAAGAGTGAAAAGGCTAGCTTAAAACTCAACATTCAAAAAAAATGAAGATCATGGCATCCGGTACCATCACTTCATGGCAAATAGATGGAGAAACAATGGAAACAGTGACAGACTATTTTCTTAGGCTCCAAAATCACTGCAGATGATGACGGTAGCCATCAAATTAGAAGATGCTTGCTCCTTGGAAGGAAGACTATGACAAATCTAGACTGCATACTAAAAAGCAAAGACATCAATTTGCTAACAAAGGTCCATATAGTCACAGTTGTGGTTTTTCCAGTAGTCACGTATGGATGTGAGAGTTGGACCATAAAGAAAGATGAGTGCTGAAAGACTGATGGGTTTGAACTGTGGTGTTGGAGAAGACTCTTGAGAGTCCCTTGGACTGTAAGAAGATCAAACCAGTCAATCCTAAAGGAAACCAGTTCTGAATATTCATTGGAAGGACTGATGCTGAAGTCAAAGCTCCAATACTTTGGCCATCTGATGGGAAGAACTGACCCATTAGAAAAGACCCTGATCCTGGGAAAAATTCAAGGTGGAAGGAGAAGGGAACAACAGAGAATGAGATGGTTGAATGGCAGCACCGATACTATGGACATGAGTTTGAGCAAGCTCCAGGAGTTGGTGCTGGACAGGGAAGTCTGGCATACTGTAGTCCTTGGGGTTGCAAAGAATTGGACACTACTGAGCAACTGAACTGAACTGAACTGAACTGATCTGCATGAATGTCATGCATATTATTGTATGAACAAAGTGTTAGCAGATATTTGAATAAACATCAAATAAGAATTGAAATTTCACTTTGTTAAAATCTGAATATAATTTTTCCCATATATATTTGTGAGACTTGTTCCAAGATACAATTTATTGAGAGTTTCAATGTTCAGGTTCATTATGATCTTATGATTTTCTAGGTGTGTTCAGAATACTTTTCTGGTTAGAATATGTTATTTGCAACTTCTGAGGTTAGATTTTTCTGAGAATTCTATCTACTGTCATATAAATTATTAAGTTTGCCTGGTCTGACTGGTGGGATAAGCACTTTCTCAGCCTTGTGTGAGAAACTGGGCAGTGTTCTTCAACATTTTTTTTTAGTCTTCTGAAACACTTGTATTGATCAGTATTCAGACTCTATTCAGATATGCAGAGCTCTTTGTGAATATCTGCTCTCACAGAAATCTGTGTTGTAATCTCCAGCCACATTTTTCTCTCTGAACTCTCAGCTCTGTCTTCTCAATTCATGTGCTCCTTGGAATCATGTCTTGCTTTGCCTTTCCCCGCTTTGCCCTGGGAACTCTCTCAAGGCAGCTAGTGAGAAAAAGTATCTTTTTTTTTTTTTTTCACTTGGCCAAAAACATTAGCCACTATTGTCTGTGTTCTTGAAAACAAAATCATTGTGTGTTTTCTTATAGATGATATTTTATATATATAGCTAGCTGCTGATGATATATATATAGCTAGTGATACAGATTATATAGATGATGTAGGTATAGACATAAAGTCTGTTGTTTTTTGGTTGTTCCAGACAGGAAGGCAAATCTGGTCACTGATAACGTACCTTGGAAAGAGATGTTAGCCTCTCACACTGTTTCTTTTAAATGAATCCATTACTAAAGCTTTAGAGACATTGAGAAATATTGATACCAAGTTAAATATTATATTGTTGTACAGAATAAGCTCTTCCTTCACTAAGGATGAAGCTTTGATCTTTCAAGGAAGTGTAAGCTTAATGGCCACAGAACTTGAAATTTACTCTTCCTATTTACCCAATTGATTTTCTTGCACAAATATGCAACAAAATCACTTGGCCTAATAAAAATGCAGATGCCTATGCACTGTTTTATCCCCTGGAGAAAGAAATGGTAACCCACTCCAGTGTCCTTGCCTGGGAAACCCCATGGACAGAGGAGCCTGGTGGGCCACAGTACATGGGGTTACAAAAGAGTTGGACATGACTGACCAACTGAGCACCTGAGCACAGACACATGCAGTGCTTTAGGCTAAATGAAGCCAAATCTCTGGGTCTGAGCCATTTAGGTAAGCAACACAATGATTTTCATATTTATACTCTTAACTTTTTGAAAACTCTTGTTCCGTATTACTCATGTGTTCTCTTCTTCTTAGTAATCCTGTTTCTCTTTTTTTAACATGTAAAATACTTGTACTGTTGCAGTTTGCAGCACCATCCATTGTGAAGAAATAAATATAACTAACGTGTATTGAGGATTTGGTTTGCATCAAACACTGTGCAAGGTATAATTCAGACATTATTTCATTCAATAGTAACTGTTATAATTTTTGATAAGAAATCATGGGTTATTTATACATCTTTTTGCATAGACTCTTACAGCTCAGGTTTCAAACTCCATATGTCTGACTCCAAAACTAACACTTCTTCACAAAACCTCTCCAATATGTTTGCTGTTGTTGTTGTTCAGCTGCTGTTTAATCCAATTCTTTGTGACCGCATGGACTGCAGAACACCAGGCTCCTCCGCCTTTCACTATCTCCCAGGTTTTGTTCAAATTCATGTCTATTGAAGCTGTGATGCTATCCAACTCTCTCATCCTCTGTAGCCCCCTTCTCTTGCTGCCTTCAATCTTTTCCAGCATCATGTTCTCCCTATTCCTTGCTTTTGCTTGCTCTTGCATTCCAAACTATTAGAAGATATCTTCACCTTGCTCCAACAGCATCACCCCCCACCCCTTGCATCAGCCTCACACTCTGTTGTGTGTGTGTGTGTGTGTATGTGTGCCTTTTTCTGCAGTGTCAGACCACTGCAATCCTGGTTCACTAAATGGTTAATGGGAAGCAGATGTAAATTTTCAGGATAACTTAGGAGTAGCAATAACACCAGCAAAGTTTTGTACAAAAAATTTCAACTATATCAAGTAGCTATGTTATTCATAAAAATAAAATAAAAACTAGAGATATGTAACACAAATTGATGGTTGATTATCTATATTTTAATGACTTTGGAAATATATTTCTAAGTCAATAATATAAGATTTTTCAAAAAGCTTTCTTAAAGATCAATTAAAATACAAATGATTTAATCTTTGTTAAAAGACTGATGTATTTCAAGAGACTATTTATTTTTGCTAGAATTAATAAATGGCAATCCAAATAACAGCATCAGATTTTCAACTATGCATTTAAGTCAATGAAAAAAACCTCACATTTAAATAAATCTCAAACTTATTTGAGAATGAAAAAATTATGATCATGAAAGCACTAAAACTTTTCCAGGAACAATAAACAAATAAGGATGCATGATCACTCAGAAATAAAACTTCTAGTAATGTCTTAAATTAAAAGCATAAAATAAGAATGTCAACTTTTTAAAAGTTAAGTAATTATAACTAGAAAACACTTGAAAGCTATTTCCAAACCTTATAGTTTTTACCTACCATGTAGGCATTGGTTGTTTATTAAAAAAAAAAAAAAAAAGAATAGCTAATGCATTTGACAAATGTATGAGGAATCCAATATATGAAGAAAAAAATGTAAATCTATTTTCTCTTCTCTGGCAAACATAAATCTTTATAAACTCTGTGGGTATTCAGCTGAATAAATGCTTAACAAAAAATCTTTTAAAACTTTTTAGAAAAACATAAAATTATCTTTTGCATTTTAATTCATTTTATATTTTACTCATACACTATTACTATCTAACTGAGGACAGGTAAAAGGTAATATATGACTAGGAAAATATATAAGTGGCTATGGTTGTATATATGCTTACCAGTGACTTTTAACTTTGTAATGTTATAAAAATACTGGCAAGAACTGTGGGAATTTCTGAGGGCTCCTTCTTGCCATGACTTTACACCAAAGATATTTTGTCTATCAGTGTGTGTTTTGCGAGGACTTATGAGTAATTCTATGTTGAATATTACAAAGGATAACAAAAAGTTTTAGGCTTCCCACCCCGCCCCCTGCATTGGAAGGTAATTGCTTTACAATATTGTCTTGGCTTCTGCCATACATCAGTGTGAATCAGTCACAGGTATACATATGCCCCCTCCCTCATGAACCCCTCTCCCAGCCCCCGCCCCATCTTAGCCTTTAAGTTGTCACAGAGCACTGGGTTGAGTTCCCTCTGTCACACAGCAAATTTCCACTTGCTATCTATTTTACATTTGGCAGTGTAGATGTTTCTATGCTATTCTTTCAATTTGTGCTATCCTCTCCTACACACACTGTGTCTGTTCTATACATCTGCATCTCCACCGCTGCCCTGCAAATAGGTTCATCAGCCCCACCTTTCTAGATTCAATATGCATTTGTCTTTCTCTTTCTGACTTACTTCAGCCTGTCTAATAAGCTCTAGGTCATCAACCACGAGAACTAAGCAAATGTGTTTCTTTTTTATAGCTGAGTAATATTCCATTATATATATGCACCATAATCGCTATATCCATTCATCTGGTGATGGACATCTAGGTTGCTTCCATGTCCTAGCTACTGTAAAAAGTGCTGGAATGGATATTGCGATACACATCTCTTTCAATTATGGTTTTCTCAGGGTATATGCCCAGTAGTGGGATTGTTGGGTCATATGGTAGTTTTATTCCTAGTTTTTTAAGGAATCTCCATAAATCTGGCTTAAAACTCAACATTCAGAAAACTAAGATCATGGCATCTGGTCCCATCACTTAGGGCAAATAGATGGGGAAACAATGGAAACAGTGACAGACTTTATTTTCGTGGGCACAAAAAATCACTGCAGATGGTGACTGCAGTCATGAAATTAAAAGATGCTTTCTCCTTGGAATAAAAGCTATGACAAACCTAGACCGCATATTAAAAAAGCAAAGACATTGCTTTATTGACAAAGGTCTGTCTTGTTAAAGCTATGGGTTTTCCAGTACTCATGGATGGATGTGAAAGTTGGACCATAAAGAAAGCTGAGCACTGGAGATTTGATGCTTTTGAACTGTGGTATTGGAGAAGACTCTTGAGAGTCCCTTGGACTGCAAGGAGATGAAACCAGTCAATCCTAAAAGAAATCAATACTGAATATTCATTGGAAGGACTGATGATGAAACTGAAGCTCCAATACTTTGGCCACCTGATGAGAAAAACTAACTCATTAGAAAAGACCCTGATGCTGGGAAAGACTGAAGGCAGGAGGAGACGGGAACGACAGAAGAGATGGATGGACGGCATCACTGACTTGATGGACATGAGTCTGAGCAAGTTCCAGGAATTGGTGATGGACAGGAAGCCTGGCGTGCTGCAGTTCACGGGGTCGCAAAGCGTCAGACACGACTGAGCTACTGGAACAACAACAATACAGTTCTCCGCAGTGGCTTTATCCATTTACATTCCCACCAGTAGTTCAAGAGGGTTCCCGTTTCTCCATATCCTCTGCAGCATTTATTGTTTGTAGGCTTTTAGAATGATGGCCATTCAAGGCATTTATTGTTTAACTGATACATCCCAATGTATCTTTGAGGATCCCTCGAAAATGTCATATTGCCTCTTATTTCACCTGGTTCCCTTTTCACACTACCACAGCTCTGCAATAATATATACTATATTGCATTACATTTCTTTGTTTATATCTATCTTTTCTATGAGGGTAGAGTTGACATCTCTAATGATGCTTGCATCCCTAGCAACTGATTCAGAGCCTGACTTAAAGCATGTGCTGAATGAACACTTATTTGCTGTGAGTGAGTAAAGTCGCTCAGTCGTGTCCGACTCTTTGCGACCCCATGGACGGTAGCCTACGAGGCTCCACCGTCCATGGGATTCTCCAGGCAAGAATACTGGAGTGGGCTGCCATTTCCTTCTCCAGGGGATCTTCCCAACCCAGGGATTGAACCTGGGTCTCCGGCATTGCAGATAGACGCTTTACCGTTTGAGCCACCAGGGAAGTCCAAAGAGAAAGGAAATGAAAGCTGTTTCCACGCGGTCAGGTTTATGATTTAATGATGATTCGATTTTTATTCTCAAAAGCTTAGGATTTGGTTGGAAGGATAAGTATCATCTGTTTGAAATGATCCAAGGCAGTATGTATGTATGTATGTGTGTGTATATATATATATATGTATATATATATATATATATGTCAAGTGCTCAATCAGTAGCATAGAACTAAAGATTTGAATGAGAGTATAGAATGGTTTTATGACATTTACAGGTATAATTTGTAAACTATGAAAAAAATATGTAACTACATAAAACTAAAGTTTCATCTCCTTCCTACCAAGAGAATCAGATATTAAATCAGTTAAAAGTTTAGTGATTTACTAGAAACATGGAAATAAGCCAGTTGAAAAAAAACAAGGCCCGCATGTGCTTCAATCTTCACAGCTTAGCATAGCTCTCTTCTATTTTCAGTGCAACAATTTTTTTTTTTTAATGTGGGATTGACTTCAACTGGCTAAAAATACTGTACCTTTTTTTTTAGTTTAATATTTGAGCCTTTTTTTAAAAAAATGTTCACTATAAATAATGGGTTACGTTCTGTCTGATATTAAGTTCTATCATTTGCAGCCCAGAAACAGATATATGCTTCTTTAAAAGCAGAGCCTACAGAAGGCACTACCTCATTTATTTATTTTATATTGACAATAATAATATGAACTGATGTTTTAAAGAAGGACCAATTTATCCAGTTATTTTATACATGTAAGTGTCCCTATGTGTTCTTATACTGGGAATTTCCAATGTCACCAAGTTCTGAAATATAAACTGGGTCGATATATTTACCCATTAACTTAAAGCAAGACATAAGATTTTTCAACTTGAAGTTTCTGTTCAGCACATAAATGGCTTGAATACTAAACTGGCATGAAAAATACAACTGTCTTTTATCTTAGCCACTTTGGATTCATCTTCTCCTTGGATTAAATACTAGTAGTATCAATCATACTAAGGTTCAGTTTAGTTCAGTTGCTCAGTCGTGTCCAATTCTTTGAGAGCCCATGGATTGCAACATGCCAGGCCTCCCTGTCCATCACCAACTCCAGGAGTTTAGCCAAACTCATGCCCATTGAGTTGGTGATGCCATCCAACCTTCTAGTCCTCTGTCTTCCCCTTCTCCTCCTGCCTTGAATCTCTCCCAGCATCAGGATCTTTTCAAATGAATCAGTTCTTTGCATCAGGTGGCCAAACCATTGGAGCTTCAGTTTCAGCATCAGTCCTTCCAATGAACACCCAGGACTGATCTCCTTTAGGATAGACTGGTTGGATCTCCTTGCAGTCCAAGGGACTCTCAAGAGTCTTCTCCATTGCCACAGTTCAAAACATCAATTCTTCAGTGCTCAGCTTTCTTTATAGTCCAACTCTCACATACTAAGGTGCTAATATATTAATTCTAAGATTGATTGCTCCTTTAACTATTTAATCTGTGAATACACAAAAGCTTGAAATTCTTTTTGGTGAACAGCCTTACCTGGTTGATTTTAATCAAGATTTGCCTTTCTTGCAATGAACTCTGTGACTGCCAAGTACTTGCTATATGCATTAGTCAAGAAAATAGTTCACTCCCCTTTTCAAAATGTGGACTTACTATGTTAGATATCTCTGTCACAATTACTGTTCCTCCAAAAAGTAGCTTAATTTGCCTTTTCAAATGTTGAGAGTTTAGCCAAGCTGATCCACTGAACTGCTGCCCTGACATCCATTTTGTTTGGCCAAGTAGCCTGTTGATGTTGTTGCTGTTCAGTTGCTCAGTTGTGTCTGACTCTTTGCAATCCCATGGACTGCAGCACATTAGGCCTCCCTGTCTATCACAGTCTCCCAGAGCTTGTTTAAACCCACGTCCATTGGGTCAATGATGCCATCCAACCATCTTGTCCTCTGTTGTCCCCTTCTCCCACCTTCAATCTTTCCCAGCATCAGGTTTTTTTTTAATGAGCTGGTTCTTCTCATCAGGTAGTCAAAGTATTGGAGACTCAGCTTCAGCATCAGTCCTTCCAATGAATATTCAGGACTGATTTCCTTTAGGATTAACTGGTTTGATCTCCTTGTATTTCATGGGATTCTCAAGAGTCTTCTCCACCACCACAGTTCAAAAGCATCAAATCTCCAGCCCTCAGCTTTCTTTATGGTCCAACTCTCACATCCATACATGACTACTGGAAAAACCATAGCCTTGACTAGATGGACCTATGTCAATAAAGTAATGTCTCTGCTTTTTAATATGCTGTCTAGGTTGGTCATAACTTTTCTTCCAAGGAGTAAGTGTCTTTTAATTCCATGGTTACAGTCACTGTCTGCAGTGATTTTTGAGCCCGAGAAAATAAAGTCTGTCACTGTTTCCACTGTTTCTCCATCTATTTGCCATGAAGTGATGGGACTGGATGCCATGATCTTAGTTTTCTGAATGCTGAGTTTTAAGTCAGCTTTTCCACTCTCCTCTTTTGCCTTCATCAAGTGGCTCTTTTTAATTCCTCTTCACTTTCTTCCATAATGGTGGTGTCATCTGCATATCTGAGGTTATTGATATTTCTCTAGGCAATCTTGATTCCACCTTGTGCCTCATCCAGCCTGGCATTTCACATGATGTACTCTTCATATAAGTTAAATAAGCAGGGTGACAAAAAGTGACAAAAGAACTATAAGACCTTTTTAAGAAGAAAAATGCCTCTACCCTGATGAGGTTATAAGAATCAGCCAGCACACTCTATGAATCTGGGAGATGATGTGTAAAACTTCATTCTTTGGGTGAGTTGGGGTGGACCATAAGATTAGATAAGAAAGAATTTATTGATATAAATGAATCCTCCCATGAAATAGTTACCAACACATATGCAAAACCCTAGAGGTTAGTGCTAACTCACAGTGAAAATGGCAGTTAGAAGCATTTTGAAAGAGATTACCTGTGCTAAATAGAGTAGAAATACTAGGACTGTCCTGGCTGATGGTGGGAGAAGGAAAACTTTGTTCAGAGAAATGGGGAAATGATATTACTATAATGAGCATATTTTTTGCTTGACAGAATTCCCACCTTGAATCCTTGGTCTGCGGGTTAATAGTTATTGTAATGACAAATGCCAAGTGGAACACTTTGGAATTACCTCTTAGCCTAGCCAAGGATGTAATAATATACCCTAATGGGGATGGAGAGGGTTGTGCCACACTTAAAGCTGTATGGTGCTCCCCATTATATTTCTGTTTAATTCGTAATTCTCACCCCTATAAAAACTA
This sequence comes from Cervus canadensis, assembly GCF_019320065.1. Taxonomy (NCBI): domain Eukaryota; kingdom Metazoa; phylum Chordata; class Mammalia; order Artiodactyla; family Cervidae; genus Cervus; species Cervus canadensis. The sequence goes on from NC_057394.1 coordinate 30,427,704, forward strand.
AATGGATACTCCAGTGTTCAAAGAATAGCTCACTGGTATCTACAGTAGATCAAGATGATATTAGAAAAACAGTAAATGGCCATTGATTAGGGCAATCTGTTACTTTCCATTCCTATTATCTAAAGCATTTTTGGGGATAAATAGGAGTACAGATTTACACTTTTGCCCTAAGTAAATGCTGATTTTTTTGCTTTCTGAAATAGCAAGGTCCAGAGAGACTTGGAGCTTTTGTTCATCCTCCTAAATATTTAATTGGTCCATTAAATTGATGATATAATATTAATCTGTCTGGATAAGAAAGAAGTGTCAAGTATGATGGAAGGGCCCAGTAAGACACATGACCCTAGAGACTGGAACATAACCCCTAGGAAGATTCAATAACTACTGTAACATCAGTGAGGTTTTTAGCAGCACAGTGATTTGGGAAGTGTTACTTAACTCATTTATAGTATTGGACAGATTACTGAACTTTTTCCAAATAAGGAGGAGGTACATTGTTTGTGGATATCTCTGGAGTCTGGACCCATTTTATTGAATACTTGGGAATAGTACCCTGATTAATTTACCAAGTGATGTAAACAGAAGGGCTGTTAGCACTGCTTATGTTCCAGCAGAGAAAAACTCTTGAACAGGACTTGTATTAAAATATGCTTTCAATTAGGTCCTCGTGACCTGAGTGAAAGTCGCTCAGTCATGTCTGACTCTTTGTTACCCTCATGGACTATACAGTTCATGGAATTCTCCAGGCTGGAATAGTGGTGTGTAGCCTTTCCCTTCTCCAGGGGACCTTCCCAACCCAGGGATTGAACCCAGGTCTCCTGCATTGCAGGTGGATTATTTACAAGCTGAGTCACAAGGGAAGCCCAATCACTTCCAAGAGACCCCTGTCCTAATACTGTCACCTTGGGGATTAGGATTTAACATATACATTTTAGGAAGACACAAATATTCAGACCATAGAAGACTACTATCTAGCATATAAAAAGAATTCTCACATTTGGACATAAATGGATAACAATTCAATCAGAATATGGTCAGAAGACACATAGACATTTTATATAAGAGCACTAAATATGCTAATCTGACATGCTCATAGAATAATCACTATTAGCCATTATAGAAATATTAATAAAATCATAACAAAATATCACTATACACCTATCAGAACACTTAAACAGTGATATCACTAAATGCTGATAAGCAAACAGAGGAACTGTATCTCTCATACACTGATGATTAGAATGCAACATAATTCACCACTCTGAAAAAAGAGTTTGGCAGTTCCTTTTAAAACTATAAGGAGAGTTACCATAACAGCCACTAACTACCCTCTTGAACACTTATCCCAGATAAATGAAAGCATATATCTGTGTAGAACCTTGGCACATATGAGATATGAGTAAATGCAAACACCTTTTTGGAAAGCCTGAATGAGAGCAGTATCATCCATGGATAACCAAATAAAATTTTCACAAAGCTTGACAGAGGAAGGAACTTGAGAGCAAGGATATAAAGCATCAGGGAATTAATTACTGGCAGGCAATAATATCCAATGAACAAAGGAAAGAATTGGCATGACTGCCTGTTGCAAAGCTCTGTGATCTCATTCAACCCCAAGGCTTTCAATACCAAGTAGGTACAAATGACTTTCAAGTCTACATAAGTAGCAGCTAACATCTTGAAATCTAGATTTTTTTTTTTTTCAATTATGTAATGAACAACATCTCCATCTGGCTGTTTAACAAGCATCATACAACTGACACAACCAAGATAGAATGCATGGTATTTCTACTTTCAAATCCTTCTCTAATTTTTCTCTTCTTAATCATTTCACCATCATTTATTTTGATGATCAAATTTAAACCCTTAGGTCATCTTTGATTTTTTTTTTTTGCACTTCACAGTTCATATCTCATCACCTAATATTGTCAGTTCTATTAAACATTATGTCCTCAACTTAACAACTTATGACCACTTCTAATACTAAACTTAATTGCAAGACATCAACATCCCTGACCTGGAGCAGTTGGTTTACCTTTCATTCCAGATCTTTGTATCACTCATATACCTGGTGCCATTTTACCTTCCTAACAGTCTGTTCTCTAAATCAATTTGGATGATGCTATATTCTGTATATCATATTACTCTTTTGATCAAAATTCTCAAATGCCTTCCTACCACATTAGATTAATATCTTCTAGAACCATATACATTTGGAGACACATCTTTCTTTACAAAGAGCCTCAAAGTAATTACTTTAATCTTCTTTACCTACATTTTTCAGATCTCTCCTAAATGCTATTAGCTAAGCCACATTATTTATATTTTTTACTTGAAAATACAAAGCTTATTCATACCCTAGAAATTTTCTAATACTTGCTGCCTTCTAGAATGAAATGATTTCCCCGTAGGTAATCAGAGATTAAGTTTTTGTTTAAATGTCATCTCCTTGGAGAATATATTAGTGATTTCTATCACATTCTGATTTTTCTTTACAGCAGTGACCATTATATGAAATTGTGTTGTTCATTTTTCCTCTTTATTTTAATCTGTTAGCACAAAAATTTAAGTTCTATAAGTCAGGTTGATGTAACACCAGAAATAAAAACAGTGACTTGCACATAATGGATAATCAGCAAATATATTTTGAATGGATATAAATTAATAATCTGATTCAGTAAAAAATTAACAATAATCAAAAAGGAAATCTTGTACACAAGGCTAAAATTAGAGAACATCATACCATAATACAATATATCAATGCAAACTTAATTTTTAAAATATGCAACCTTAACTTGGGGAAACTGTTGCAGAGAATGGTTATCCTTATTTTAAATAATGTTATTCATATTTTACCTCTGCTGCTGCTGCTGCTGCTGCTACTACTGCTAAGTCGCTTCAGTCGTATCCGACTCTGTGTGACCCCATAGACAGCAGCCCACCAGGCTCAGCCGACCCTGGGATTCTCCAGGCAAAAACACTGGAGTGGGTTGCCATTTCACCTCTACTTTATGCCAAAGACTGGGGCTTCCCTGGTGGCTCAGATGGCAAAGAATCTGACTGCAATGCAGGAAACTGGGGTTCAGTCCCTGGGTTGGGAAGATCCCCTGGAGAAGGGAATGGCTACCCACTCCAGTATTCTTGCCTGGAGAAGTCCATGGACAGTGGAACCTGGCAACTACAGTTCATGGGGTCTCAAAGAGTTGAACACGACTGAACGACTAACAGTTTCACTTTCACTTATGCCAATGACTAGCTCACATTTAGTATAGATTAATAAACTAATACTCTTCAAATACATCCTTATAGTTGAGGATAAAAATGGAAATAATTTGTGGAAGGCCTTTTTTAGCTATATAGATACTGAGTTTTTGTGATCATATTTCTTTACTTCAAAACAGATAACTTCTAAAAGATCAGTCAACATTGGAGTCTCTACTTGATTAAGTTATTACTATTTTGAATCATTCTCTAAAACCCATCCATTTTTCACACTTGCCAAACTGGTAATTGAAAGGAAATGAAGTAGGAATAACCCACACAAATCTCATTTATTTTTTATGGTTGCACCAGCTAATGAGATTTCTGAAGAGAGTCAGTCTTACTTTTGAATACTCCTAGGCCACATGAGAATTATTGTTAAACATGTGAAAGGAAAATTCTTAAGAAATAACCTTAGATGATTTCAGGGAATTTAATTAGAATTAGAATTCATTTCTCACATGGTTCTGAATCTCCTGTATCTCCTCTAGTCTGAATGATAGATTGTCACTAAGCTTTAAATATCCAAGAATCATGAGCATGATTGCACTCTCCAGTAGTCCATGAAGTTTCTGCATTTCCATTTATCTCTATACATAGTAGCAAGGACAAATATATGCATGACTCTGAAGAATACTAGGGGAATACTAGGAGAGTTGGTGATGGACAGGGAAGCCTGGCATGCTGCAGTCCATGGGGTTGCAAAGAGTTGGACACGACTAAGTGATTGAACTGAGGGGAAGGTTCAGAAGACACATATAATTTTGATGATATATGATTCTGATATATATAAAGGATTATCCATGGGTGTTTAATCTTAATGATACTTTGATTAAATTCAAATATATATTAAATATGTTTGAAAAACTCAATATGGACTGTATTTAATCTAATTACCTTTACATTAAAATTAAATTATATTAAATTACACATTTTAATGATTTTTTTAAAACCTTAACTGCAAAATGACATAACAAAAATGTTAAAATTTTTGCAATTATTATTATAATTACATCTAAAACAGTGAAAAAATTTATAGCATTATTTAATAATTCTATATTTATTTTCATATATTCCTAGCATTATTGCTTTACTCCTAGTAAATTTGGTGGAATCTTACCAAATTCAAAATAAAAAATATATTGTCATCTCAAGGCTAGGCAACATTTCACGTCGTTTTGAGTTATCTTCTAATTCTTGATTATGGTAAAGGGCTTGATGCCCTCCCCCAAATTATGTAAATATTCATCATTAGATATGTCTCAGCATCCATTTAATATATAAAAGGAATTTGTTACACCAGAAAACATTTCTAAGTCTATGCCTGGTGATAATGTTTATGGTTATAATAACAAAAAAGGAAACAAAACCACACTATAAAATATGATTCTTTGAGCTTTGGACTTTAAAATTTGCTAAACCCATGGAGAAACTGATAATTAATATAATATACTTCATGTAATACATTATCTGTGCAGTGATAGATTAACCTAAACATGGGCTAAGTAAGTGTGGTACTTGGCTTGGTATATGACTCAGATAATTAAAGACAATTCAGAACAAGTATCCTGAGAAAAAGAAAAGAGAAAGATTCATAAATCAGGACACTTGTATCTAAACTTACATCAGTGATTCTGTGAGAAAATATTTCTCTTATAATGTTTTATATATAATTTTGACTATCTATATACTCTATAAGATTTATTCATGACTACTTAAATGGATGTTAAGTAAACAGAATATTGATTTATTCTTCAATATAGGCATGGTTCTTATTATCCAAATACATTTGTTATAATAGTCTTTCCTGTGCTACTAAACAAAGGCATCTAAGGCATAAATTAGATTCAAATGTCAATAACTGTCCAAATATTGATGAAACATACTAACTATAATAGGTAAACATTTTCTGTACATAATTTATCTAGCAAAATCATATTTTTTACAAGTTGAGTCATGCAAAATAATTATTTAAATTATAATCATAACCTTTTAAAATATAGAGGTTATAAATTCCATCTTAATATACATAGTTATTTCTCCTGGGAATGTGACTGAATAGTTGTTTCTATTTTGGATATCTTGATATTTCAGTTTCATGGTATGTGTGAATCATAGTTGTCTTTCATTTAGGGGACAGTGATTTAATGCATTGAAAAATGATATGAACTAAAACCAAGGTGAAATGCTTGCAACACAGTAGCACTTAGGGTAAACATTTACTGAGTGCTATGGCAATATATACATTTTGTTAGGAGGGGTTCTTGATATGAAGGGTAGGGGTTCCTCTTTCAGGAACATCAGGTAAATTAGTGATAAAAAATGAGGCCTGGGACAAGAGATACAGGGATTATGACAGTGATTAATTGGAAAACATGTATTATTTGAAATTCAGTGATGCTACGAATTGTTTTTACAATGTTCTTGAATAATGTTGAAGTCAGATTTCATTTAGATAATCAATACTTAGTTTTATTACACATTTTATGTTTTAACAAGTGCTATTATATTTGTTTTATCAAGAACTGTGTCAACAATTTTTAATCAACAGATAACAACTTGACATTTTGCAAAGCTCTCAGAATTCCTATCCATATGTATCATACACTTGAATTAAATTCAAAATCCCTATGCTCTCCTTAGATTTTTAACACCAGGGTTTCATTTTGTATATGCGTAATGTTTACATAATTAAGTGAAAATATGCATATTGAATCAATGAAAAATTATGACATTGAGAATATATTATTGATTTAAATTATATGTCTGTGTATATATGTATACATATAATCATCCTACCTGACGATGACCTGCCAACAAAGGTCTGTCTAGTCAAAGCTATGGTTTTTCCAGTAGTCATGCTTGGATGTGAGAGTTGGACTATAAAGAAAGCTGAGCGCTGAAGAATTGATGCTTTTGAACTGTGGTGTTGGAGAAGACTCTTGAGAGTCCCTTGGACTGCAAGGAGATCCAACCAGTCCATCCTAAAGGAGATCAGTCCTGGGTGTTCATTGGAAGGACTGATGCTGAAGCTGAAATTCCAATCCTTTGGTCACCTCATGCGAAGAACTGATTCATTGGAAAAGATTCTGATGCTGGGAGGGATTGGGGGCAAGAGGAGAAGGGGACGACAGAGGATGAGATGGCTGGATGGCATCACCGACTCAATGGACATGAGTTTAAGTAAGCTCTGGGAGTTGGTAATGGACAGGGAATCCTAACATGCTGCAGTCCATGTGGTCCCTAAGAGTCAGAAACAACTGAGCAACTGAACTGAACTCATATATAATCATACATAGGATATAGTCATATATGCATTATTCCTTCATGTATATATATATATATTTCTTCCTGGGGAGGAAATGGGAACCCACTCCAGTATTCTTCACTGAAGAACCTGATGGACAGAGGAGCCTGGCAGGCTATAGTCCATGGGATCACAAAGAGTTGGACATGACTGAGTGACAGATGGATGGACAATTGCATTTCCTGAGAGAAAACATTAAAACGTGAACAACCTTTTTGGCCTACTTACTTAATATTTAATAAAATTTTAGATTATTTATCTCTGTCCCTCCAGGAGGATGTTTCTTTTAAAGTCATATACACATATGTATATGATGATGATAGCAATTATAAGAGCTAACACAAATGATAGCAATTATAAGAGCTAACACAAGAGTAAGAGGGAGAGGACACCATCTGAGTGGTTTCGCTTGTAAAAAAAAAAAAAAGAATCTTGTTTTGAATGAGTCATTTAACCCATCATGTTGATAATAACCCCATTTAAAGATGAGACACCCGAGGTATTAAAAGGTTATAAAACATGTCTGTAATGGGTTAAATTATGTCCCATAATGGGATAATTTAAGATCTAATCCCTAGTACCCCAGAATTTGAATTTATTTGCAAATAGGGTCACTGAAGACCCTACTAATAAAATCACCTGTAGGAAAACTAAACAGGCAAATCATATTTTGCAGAATTTATAGGGAGAAGTAGTTCAGTTTTTGTGCAATTATATAAATGCAATTTGAGATGCTTCCCAGGAAATAGTTGATATCTAACTTATTTTTCTATGTATCTCTTCTGTAATTAACTCTTGAACATAATTGAGAGTGACCAAGTGATTGTAATCATCAATAATTGTTGTTGTGCTAAGTCACTTCAGTTGAGTCCAACTCTTTACAACCCTATGGACTGTAGCCTGCCAGGCTGCTCTGTCTATGAGATTCTTCAGGCAAAATGACTGGAGTGGACTGCACGCCATCTTCCAGGGGATCTTCTCGACACAGGGACCAAACCTGCCTCCCTTAATGTCTCCTGCATTGGCAAGCAGATTACCACCACCTAATTACTTCCCATTTATCTTGACAAAATTTAATCAAACTTCTATCTGCTTTATAGCCTCCTAAATTTGGATGGTCCCAAGTTTAAACTAAGGTGCAGAACTTCCCACCTTAATTGTTCATCCTGAAATTTGGCTGACCAGACAGACATATTTCCTGTAGAAAAGCCCTAGTGTTTTTTTGTTTGTTTGTTTTTTCCCCTATCTGGTCAGCCCACTTTGCTGCCGCACTCTCCACAATGTTCTTGCTTTTCTCTCCTTAGTAAAGAGAACTCTTTTCCTTTGATTTAGAGATGCCTATGGATCATGAGATCTGAGTCCTCTCCCTACTGCCATTTTGAGTAAAACGTCTGCTTACCTAAGTTCAGATTTGCTTTATTTGACAAGTCCTTAGATTTTCCATGAATATTAAGCTTTCTTACACACAATATCCTGTTACTTTTAGAGTTTACTGAGAACATAGACGTAATAAAACAAAGGTCTCTGTAAATAGGCTCAACAATTATGTGTATACACACACACACACACACACATATACATATACACACACATACATGCATATACACTTGTGTGCAAGTGTGTGTAGAGACTGTGACAGGGATAGGGTACCAATATACATAAAAAAGCAAAAAAAAAAATTTTTAACTACATAACTGAGAGATGAAGTATCTATCTGTGTATCTATGTACTTATTTTGACTTGCAAAGCATCAGTGACTTTACTAAGCTCCATAGCAGTGTAGTGAAAGACATCTTATTTCAAAACAACTTGACATTTTCCAAAGCTCTCAATACTCAGCTTCATTTTAATTCAACATTCTTATATTTCTTTTGAGTGGATGACGTTGTAAGTCATGTAACAGGAATTTTAAAGATATAAGAGCATTGTTTATGCTAGTCATGTATATAATACAGTTTTGTAATAAATAACAATTTCTGGGAGGAAACAAACTCTGTATAAATAAATAGACAAAATAAAGTGACCCTTATTCTTTGAATACAAATTTTCAAAACACATATAAGCAAATGCATAGTTAGATAAGAACATGTACACATTTAAATGACTTAATGTTAAGTTGTTATTATTTTTCTCTAAAAATATATATTGATATACTTCTATTTATGATAATACATTATGCCAGTGATAATTTTTAAATTAAACAAATTTATTGAGATATGATTGGCATGCCAAAAAATTAAAAGATTATGAGTCAGTCACTTTTTTTCTCTTTTAGTTGGTGGGAAATTGCTTTATAATGTTGTATTAGTTTCTGCCATACAACAATGTAAATCAGTCATAATTTTACATACACACACATACACACACACACAGCCTCCCTATTGAGCCTCCCGTGTATGTATATCAATGATACTTTTTCAATTCATCCCACCTCACCTTCACCCACTGTGTCCACAAGGTTCTCTACTAGGTTCATTAGTACCATTTTTCTAGATTTCATGTATATGCGTTAATGTATGATACTTGTTTTTCATTCTATATGAGTCAGTTATTTTTATTGATAGAGTTGTACAACCACCCCTACTCTATAATTTCAGAACATTTCTATAACCTAACAAAGAAATCCTGTATATTTTTGTAGTCACTCCTTGTTGTCCTCTGCCTGTAGCCCCTGGCAACTGCCATTCTGCTCTTTGTTATTATGGATTTGCTTACTTTCAACACATCATATAAGTTTCAATTAAATTTCATATATTTTTTATTCAGCACATGAGGCTTTTGTAAATGAATTACTTTCCTTATAATGTTTTCAAAATGCATTCATGTTGTAGAATTTAAATACTTTTTCATTTATTGGTACCCACAATTTGATTATCCATTCATTTGTTGCTGGGTACTTGGATTGTTTCTGCTGGCTACTGGCACATCTTAGAGACATTGCAGTTCATTTCCAGACCACCACAATAAAGCAAATATCACAATAAAGGGAGTCACACACATCTTTTTTGGTTTCCAAGTGCCTATAAAGGTTATGGTTACACTATACTACTGTATTTTAAATACACAATAGCATTATGTCTAAAAAATGGTATAATTAAAAATACAAAACAAAAACCCAACTACAATAGTAACATTAAAGATTTCTGATTACCAATTTCTATAACAAATACAATAACAATGATTGAGTTTGAAATATTTCAATAATTACCAAAATGTGACACATAAACAAGGGGGAAAATGCTGTTCGGAAATGGTGTCCATAGACCTGCTCGTAAGGTTGCCACAGCCTTCAATTTTTTAAAAAAGCAACATCTGCAAAATTCAATAAAGTAAGGCTATATTAAAGTATGCTTGTGTTATGAATAAGGCTGCCATGTGCTTAGGTGTACAAATTTTTGTCTAGAGTTAATTTTTAACTTTTGTGTATCTATGTGGCAGTGGAATTTTCACTCATATTGTAAACTAACATTCAGTATTGTAAGAAAGTGTCAACTGTTTTTAAGGTGGCTACATCATTTTATGGGCTTCCCTTGTGGTTCACCTGGTAAAGAATCCACCTGCAATGTGGGAGACCTGGGTTTGATCCCTGGGTTGGGAAGATCCCCTGGAGAAGGGAAAGGCTACCCACTCCAGTATTCTTGCCTGGAGAATTCCATGGACTGTATAGTCCTTGGGGTTGCAAAGAGTCAGACACAACTGAGTGACATCATTTTACAATCTTGTTCCCAATGCACAATGGTTTCAGTTCTCCACATCTTAGACAAAATTTGTATTTGTCGTATTAAAAAATTTTAGCCAATCTGGTGAGATTATTATCTTATATGGTTTTTAATTTTTCATTTTTCTGATAACCAATGATGCTGAACATCTTTTTTAGTGCTTCTTTGCTGCTTGTACATTTCTTTGAAGAAATGTCTATTCAAATTCTCAGCCATTTTAAAAATCAGATGATCTGCCTTCAGATTTTTAAATTGTGAGAATTCTTGATGTGTACTGGATATCAGTTTTTTATCAGATGTTTGATACATGCCTGATAAATAGATCTGATATCACAAACATATCTGATATAACAGACATCAGATCTGATAATATAAATATTTCTGATATTATACAACTGATAGATGACATTTATTTTTCCCTATAATGGATTATCTTTATTTTCATAAAAGTATCATTTGAAGCAAAAATATTATGAATTTTGATGACATCAAAAATTTTTGTGCTTTTGTTTCTATATCTAAGAATCAATTACCCAATCTAATATCACAAAGACTTACATCTACATTTTCTTCAAAGAGTTTTATAGCTTTAGTTCCTACTTTTAGGCATACGACAAATTTTAATTAATTTTGTATATGATATGTCCAAACATATTATTTTATATGAGGATAATCTATTATCCCAGCTCATCTTCTTACTAAGACTGGATATTGGTTGATAACCTTTTTTCTTTCAGCACTTTTAATATGTCATCTCACTGTATTCTGTCCTCTTTAGTTTCTTAAATGAAATCAGCTGACTCCCTGTACATTCTGAGTAATTTCTCTGTTTTTATTTTTGAAAATCTCTTTTTGTCTTTCAAGAGTTTCATTATGAATAATATAAGTGTATCTCTTTATATGCATCATAGTTCTTTTGCTAAGCTCCTATAAATTAATGTTCTTAATAAAATCTGAGTTTTAAATTATTATATCTTCAAATATTCCTGCTACTCTTTTATTTCCCTCCTCACTTCCTATGAATTACATTATGTGCATTTTGGTACTGTTGATGGTGTTCCAAAGATCTCAGAGTCTATAATCATTTTTCTTTCTCTTCCTCTGACTGGATATTTTCAATTGACCTATATTCAAGTTTTCAAAACTAATTTTTCTGCTAGCACTGAGTACCTTCTTCAGCTGCTGAGTTCCTCTAGTGAATTTTTAATTTTAGTTCTTGTACTTTTCAATTCCAGAATTATATTTGGTTCTTTTAAGTCATTGTCTAATAACACATGGGCTCTTTCTGGGAGAGTGTCTACTGACAGTTATTTTTGTCCATTATATTGAGGCATCCTTTCCTTTATCTTCACATGTCTGGATGTTTTTGTCTGTTTCTAAACTGGAAATTTTAAATAATATGATGTGATAAGTATGATAGTCAAATGCCCATTCAGGATGCATCATCAATGCTGTTTGTTGTTTTCGTCACTGCTCTTGTTTTTTTACTTTTGTGAAAGTGGAAGTGAAGTCGCTCAGTCGTGTCTGATTCTTCGCAACCCCATGGACTGCAGCCCACCAGGTTCCTCCGTCCATGGGATTTTCCAGGCAAGAGTACTGGAGTGGGTTGCCACTGCCTTTTGTAGACTACATTAATTCACTAAAATATGTATCAGTTGGCCAGTGAAGCCTCTGCTTCATCACCGTAATCATCACCTAAAGATCATATAGAGATCATAGTTCCATGAACTAAGAAGTCTCCCAGTCTCAATCAAGGAGCTCCATGTGTACACTCTGACAATTTACAACCCCGACTTAGTCTTCTCTTTCTGATTGTGCAGAGCCCCATTATCAGCTGGAGATGAGAGGTTAGTGCTTTCTCAAATATTGCCTGGGTATGTACAGTGCCCCACACATATGCACAGCCTTCTGCATTTGAAGGAACATTTTGGAGTTTTCAGAGCACCCTATGGGCATCCCACTCCTCTGCCTTAAGTTGTTCGGTCAATCTCTTGTTTTCCGCAGCTGTTATCCCTGCTTCAGACAGGTGCAAAGGTAATTAATTTTTGTCTGTTGATTACAACAAATGCTGCAGGGAAATTGCTGCTCACACCGAGTGAGCTCTCATTTAGTTAACACAGATAAGCTTCATGAGTCAGAATTTCCAAATAGTGGCCAACCATGTTGAGTATAGAAGGTCTCCAGGATTAGAGCTTTTGGGGACTTTCAAACCCATTTTGCCATCTAGTGGCTGTTAGGTTTCTAGCTTTCATGGCTATTGTATTTGAGAAGCTGATGGTTTTCAAGGCTCAATAGAAATGAGTAAAGGGGGACTGAAATAATACAAGGTAAAACATGACACACTTCTCCATTTGTTCTGGTATTCAGCCATTTCTCTTGAATAAATGATCCTCTGCTGCTGCTGCTGCTGCTAAGTCGCTTCAGTTGTGTCCGACTCTGTATGACCCCATGGACCGCAGCCTACCAGGCTCCTCCTTCCATGCAATTTTCCAGGCAAGAGTACCGGAGTGGGTTGCCATTGCCTTCTCCGAAATGATCCTCACATGTTGGTAAAGTGTGAAAGTGTTAGCTGCTCAGTCATGTCTTGACTCTTTGCGACCTCAAGGACTGTAACCCACCAGGTTCCTCCTCTGGGATTCCCCAGACAAGAATACTAGAATAGTCAGTCATTCCCTTCTACAGGGGAATTTTCCTGACTCAGGGATTGAACCCAGGTCTCCAGCATTGCAGGCAGATTCTTTACCATCTGAGCCACCGGGGAAGCTGCCTTTGGTTAATTTATTTGAGTTCTGCTCTTATAAGAAGGAAAAATGGCCATGAGAAGATATAGATTCATAGGGAGAATGCCATTTGATGATGAAAGCAGAGACTGGAATGAAGCAATTGCAAGCCCCTAATACCAAGAATTGAAGCTAGGAAGAGTCAAGAAATATTCATCCCTACTGAAGCTTCCCAAGTTTCAAAATAAAAATGGCTCTGCTGACACCTTAATATCAGACTCTAGCCCCTATAACTGTGAGATAATAAATTTCTCTTCTTTTAAGTCACCTAATTTGTGTCACTCTGATATGGCAGCCCCAGGAAATAACTATACTGATCAAAGAAATGTATTTCTCTATGAGTATCACATCTGGAAGTATGTACTATCAATGCTCTTTTACTGGTTATGCTAACTTTTATCTCTTAATTTGAGGTACTGTCTGTCATGCTGCTTCACTGTAAAGCTATGCTTTTCTTTTGTAATTAGTAATTATCTTGTGAGAGATACATTAAGATTATGCAGGTATCCTATTTCTCATTATAATGTCACATACTAAATTTGCATTTATTAATGAATCTTGCCTCAGTTCAGTTCAGTTCAGTCACTCAGCCCTGTCTGACTCTTTGCAACTTCATAGACTGCAGCACACCAGGCCTCCTCGCCCATCACAAGCTCCCGGAGTTTACTCAAACTCATGTCCATTGAGCCGGTGATGCCATCCAATCATCTCATCCTCTTTTGTCCCCTTCTCCTCCCACCTTCAACCTTTCCCAGCATCAGGATCTTTTCCAATGAGTCAGTTGTTCGCATCAGGTGGCCAAAGGATTGGAGTTTCAGCTTCAACATCAGACCTTCCAGTGAACACCCAGGACTGATCTCCTTTAGGATGGACTGGTTGGATCTCCTTGCAGTCCAAGGGACTCTCAAGAGTCTTCTCCAACACCACAGTTCAAAGGCATCAATTCTTTGGCACTCTGCTTTCTTTATAGTCCAACTCTCACATCCATACATGACTACTGGAAAAACCATAGCTTTGACTAGACGGACCTTTGCTGGCAAAGTAATGTCTCTGCTTTTTAATATGCTATCTAGGTTGGTCATAACTTTCCTTCCAAGGAGCAAGCACCTTTTAATTTCATGGCTGCAGTCACCATCTGCAGTGATTTTGGAAACCAAGAAAATAAAGTTTGTCACTGTTTCCATTGTTTCCCCATCTATTTGCCATGAATCTTAGTTTTCTGGGACCAGTTTTCATGGGACCAGATGCCATGATCTTAGTTTTCTGAATGTTGAGTTTTAAGCCAACTTTTTCACTCTCCTTTTTCACTTTCATCAAGAGGCTCTTTAGTTTTTCTTCGCTTTCTGCCATAAGGGTGGTGTCATCTGAATATCTGAGGTTATTGATATTTCTTCCAGCAATCTTGATTTGTTACTGTCCTGTTTGACTAACGTTAGCTTCTATTTCTGTTCTTTCTTCTGCATTTGTTTCTTAGAATTCTCCTGTAGAATAGAGGTCTTCCTTCTCCACTAATTATCCACACAGTTGTTTATTTAGATCTTTATGGATTTACTGAGGCCTATTTTACTTCATGCATTACACTATACTACTATAAGTGCTTTTCCCCCCACTCAAATTACCCCAGACTCAGCCACTAGGTGCCCCTTTAAACTGTCTGCTTTGTCCTTTGGATACATATTTTAGATCATTTTCTTTTTTTCTAGCACCACAAGTTGTTCTAATTTCCTCTTCTGTTTCCCCTGTCTCAGTTCTAGAATCAACCATTTCTTTCTTACTGATGAATTAAAGTGTTTAAAGAACAATGTCCCCAAGAATTTCATTTGAGTTCCTTTGGAAATAATTCTACCAAGTTGAGTAAAAAGTTACAGAAACATAAAAACATCAGTGAAGATGCATAGTTTAGTATTATCTTAAAAAAAATAGAGCCTGAGAAATAATATTTGATGTTTCAAGAATTATAAGAATTCATAAGAATTATGATAATTTAAAGATTTATAAGAATTTATATTGTGAGGGAAATTTAGGTAACACTTGTAGATAAGTTCTCTTATTGTCACATGCTTGAGTCTCAGGGTATCCATCTGCAGCAATGCTGCCATGAGTTAACATGCATCCTCTGCCCCCAAAATTGTGGGCAGTCTTTGAAGGATGGACATTAGTTGTCTTATTTAATCTTTATGACCTGCTTCTTTATACAGGAACTGTATATTAGGTTCAGAGAGATTGACAACTTGATAATTGTCCCACAGCTTGAAACAGTGTGGAATGGATAGACTTCAGATAAACTGACTTCAGAGATTGTGTTCTTGAGAATTACATTTAACATTGTTATTTAACAAGCATGTCATTTAAGGTGTTTTTGACAGCAAGGAACAAAGAATTTAAAAACCACATAGACATACATGTGTGTGCCTGTATTTAAACTATTTTCAATACTTACAATGCATATCACTCACACATATAGAATCTTATGTTAGGGTAGGTTTCCAAGCAGTACATCAGTGATATTATCAAAAATCTGATGTTAACTGCTGTCAGCTTGATCTTCTGATTGGTGTCATGATGGCTTCAACACTGTTACCCTTCACATATAACATACCAAGTGACAAGCAAGAAGATAGATTTAGAATGGTTATTAGAATGGAAAATCACCATCACTAACAACAAAAGTACAACAAATAAAAATTGGAAAATGATTTTCAGACATCTTCCACAAGTGCCATCTCATGAGTTTAATGCTCAATCCTAAAACAAGACAACATAATATTTCAATGAGCAAATTTCTTATGTATTCTGGGAATTATACCAGAGATATAGAGTTTGGAATTTACTCAACGAGTCCATATTTTAATAAATTATTGCACATATCTTAAATTCTTCCTTCCATTATGAATCTGGAGAGCCTAATCAGTTATGGTTAAATATCTAAAAAATTCAGCAACTTCAACAACTATCTGATGCTAGTGAATATTGTGAATAAAAACTATTTCACATGTTTGATATAGCCAGGTGTTATGCAGTTTTTCTCAAAACATGTCCAGTTTTTATAGCAGTATCAGAAATCACTCAATAGTTTCTCTCTACTTCTTTCACATAGAGGGCATGTAGTCAATGGATTTTATGAAACCAGAACTTTGTCTTCCATTTTTATGTCAGCAAAATATGTTTCTTAGTTTTCAGAGAACCCTTCTCTGAGTAAACACTGACTTCTCAGAAATAATGAGTTGTTATTATCTCCCTGAAATTGAAGTATATTATAAAGTTTACTATATATAACTGTTTTACATAAAGTAAAAATGTTATTTTGAAAAATAAAGATGATTTCAAAGGGCTAAAGAACCATTTTCATGCTACAGATTGAAATACTTAATGAACTTACATAATTAACACTCTGTTCCTCTGCTGGATGCTAAGCTCATTATTTCTAGGAATAAATCTATATTTTTATTGCAGTCTGTACATTTACCAATATTTTACTGGTGAGATATGCTTACTAGTATTTTTTCTAGCAATCAACTATATTGATTGCTGTAAAAGATATTTTGTCAAAAATGATAGAATAAACAATACAAATAGTTCATTTTCATGACCAATGATTTTATTTACCAACCCAAAAATAAAAATTAATAAGCAAATAAATAAAGATCTCCTCAAGTGCAAACTAAAGTGGAGGTATATACCCCAGAGATATGCAGATTCAGTTCCAGACCACTGCAATAAAGCGAACATCACAATAAAGGGAGTCATACACATTTTTTGATTTCCCAGTGCACATAAAAGTTATGTTTACATTATGATTATTCCATTAAATGTGCAACAGCATTATATCTAAGAAATGTACATTCCTTAATTTATAAATACTTTATACTGACAAATGCTAACCACCACCTGATCCTTCAGTAAGCCATAATCTTTTCACATTGGTAACATCAATGGTCACAGCTAAATAATAAAGAAAAAAGTTTGAAATACTGAGAGAATTGCCAAACTGCAACAGACAAAGTGAGCATATATTATTTGAAATAAATAAATAAATAAACAGCACTGATAGACTTGCTCAACACAGAGTTGCTATGAATCTTCAATTTGTAAAAAGCACATTATCTGAGAAGGCATAAATGAAATGCAATAAAACAAGGTATGTCTGTATTTCATTTATGCTAAAATAACTTACAGACATAAGTCCATATGTAATATGCAAATATAATATGTATTATATTTAATTCTTAAAAAAAAAAACAGGAATCTGAGTTCCATTGATCAGCTTTGGAGAAAGTTCTCATTGTTTAACAGGCTGAGTTCTATTTTAGATTCTTCATTTTAGATATAGTATAACCAAATTAAAAATTTAATAGTAGAAAGAAATATAAAGTGAATCATTCATTTGTCAAAACATATCAGAGTGCCTAACAGCCAAGAGACTACACTTTTATAGTTTTTGAAATTATAAAATAAAATGCTTTTCCTGGCTCAGACCTTTTTTTTTCTTGAAGTACTATATATTTTAGAAGTTGCTTCAGTGAGAATCTGTTTGTGAAAAGCTTTTTCTGAGGTCTGATGCACAAAAATGTCTTATTAAAAAAACTCATATTTGAAAGATATGACTGTATAAAATATCTGACAACCACTGAATTAAGGAGCACTTTAAGATTCAAATAAAAAACAGATTTGTCTACTTTAGTGACTGAAGCAAACTATTTTAAATTTATTTTACACTATATTGATTTGTAGGAACTATTTAAACATTTTGAATATTAAATTTCTATTGTTTATATGCTGCAAATATTTACACTCATTTCAGAACTTCATTTTTGTAATTGCATATTATGATAAAAGAAGTTATTGCTAATATAAACAAATTATAATTTTCTATGTATTGTACATTTCAACTTAACTTTTTTTTTCCCTGAGACAATATCAGCCTTCTTTGCCTTTTTTCTTAGATCTCCTTGTTAAACTGTTGGTTTGGTTTTTTTTTTTTATCAGCAGTAAAGTTGATATTTTGATTTCCCAAATGTTTAATTTGCCCATCTTTCAGCTAATTCTGAACTTGAGTAGAAGCATAGTTATTTATTGGACCCTATATATTTTTTTTATTTTATTGTATCTTGTTTCTCTTCCTTTGTTAGTATCATTTTTTAAAAATTATAATCATGTAATATATACTATTATTCATTCCTTCCAGTTAGCTTCCAGTTAGCAATATAACATATACAATTTTGTGTTGGTGCATGTCACAGTATTCCATGTCATACATGTTTTTCTACTTCATTCTTTTAAAAGTCTATATAAGTCTTTCCATGAAAGTTTCAGGATTTACTGAACCTACCTCTGCAAAACATGAGACGGTAACAGTCAGGGCTGTCTACTCCAGATACATGTGGCAATTCTGAGACCTGATTCAGATTACAGAATTCAAATCAAGGTTTTTCTTCCCACCAGTATTTGACAGCCAATGAGTCAACTGCTCACTAACTTGTTTACCAGTTATGTTGATCCTCAAACATGTTAAGAAAAAACAATTTTACTTTTATTCTTGGACTCCTAAAAAAGATACCAGTCTAGCATTATTCCACAAATGAGATACCCAGCATTATCCCACAAAATTCTAAAATTTCTTATGTCTGACTCACAGACATAGAAAACAAACTTATAGCTACCAAAGGGGAAAGGGGGTTAGGGACGGATAAATTAAGAGCTTGAGATTAGCTAATATTAACTACTATATATAAGAACAGATAAACTACTATATATAAAACAGATAAACAGGCCCTATTGTAAAGCACAAGGAGCTACACTCAAAATACTGTAATAAGCTATAATGGAGAAGAATATGAAAAAGAATATGTGTATATACATATGTACTCTGCCAACAAAGGTCTGTATGGTCAAGGCTATGATCTTCCCAGTAGTCACATACGGTTCTGAGAGCTGGACCATAAAGAAGGCAGAATGCCAAAGAATTGATGCCTTCAAACTGCGGTGCTGAGAAGACTCCTGAGAGTCACTTGGACAGCAAGGAGATCAAATCAGTCAATGTTAAGGAAAATCAATCCTGAATATTCATTGGAAGGACTGATGCTGAAGTTGAAGCTCCAATATTTTGGTCACAAACAGCCGACTGTTTTGATATGAACAGCCAACTCACTGGAAAACTCCCTGATGCTGCAAAAGATTGAGGGCAGGAGAAGGGGCTGTCAGAGGATGAGATGGCTAAATGACATCACCAGTGCAATGGACATAAACTTGGGGAAACTTTGGGAGATGGTAAGGAACAGGGAGGCCTGGCCTGCTGCAGTCCATGGGGTCACAAAGAGTTGGACATGACTGAGCAACTGAACAACAACATTACATATATACACATACATATGTAATATGAGTGGCTTGGACTGCAAGATCGAAGAAGGACTGAGAAGACTCCTGAGAGTCCCTTGGACAGCAAGGAGATCAAACCAGTTAATGTTAAGGAAAATCAATCCTGAATACTCATTGGAATTATTGATGCTGAAACTGAATTCCAATACTTTGGCCACCTGATGGGAAGAGCCGACTCACTGGAAAAAACTCTGATGCTGGGAAAGATTGACGGTGAAAGGAGATGAGGAAGAGGATAAGATGGTTAGATAGTATGACCATCTCAATGGACATGAATTTGAGCACACTCTGGGAGATAGTGGAGGACAGAGGATCCTGATGTGCTACAGTCCAGGGTGTTGCAAAGAGTTGTCATAACTTAGTAAATGAATAACAACAGCAATGACATGCATTAATATATAATAAATCACTTTGCTATAAACCAGCAACTACCACAGCACTGTAAATCAACTATACTTCAATAATAAATAAATACATAAATACAATTTCTCATGTTTCTTAGTAGCCACCAATCAATAATGCATGAGGTCCACATATAAATATCAAGAGAGGATCTAACAGACCAGCATTCACAATTAACCCTTAAGTTATAGGTCACTAATAAATAATTTGAAATACATGGAATCCAACATCTACTAATAGATTTCTGAGAACTGATACAATAATAGATAATCCCTTTTCCTAGACTATCTTTGCCATTAAAAAGAAGGCTTAGATTTTCTCAGTCACTTACACAGAAGAGATTTATTACATCTTATGCACTGCTATCTGTCACATACTTGCATTTACTTCTCTTCTTAGCTTATATTCCAGATATTTGTGATTTCATCACTTACCACAGCATCCTAAAACTTGAAGTATTCTTCTACAATTAGAGCATATATCTGTGCAAGTCATGTGAAGTGAAAGTGAGTCACTCAGTTGTGTCCAACTCTTTGCAACCCCATGGACTGTAGCCTAGCAGGCTCCTCTGTCCATGGAATTCTGCAGGCAAGAATACTGCAGTGGCCATTACCTTCTCCAGGGGATCTTCCTGATCCAGGGATCACACCCAGGTCTCCCACATTGCAGGCAGATTCTTTACCATCTGAGTCACCAGGGAAGTGGCTTGTGCAAGACATAAACCTATATAAAACTAACTGCCCTCCAACCATGTAGGATTTTGGGCACTGTTATATGAGTTCATTCCATCATACATTCAAATATTTTAACCATTAATGGTCACTGAACAATGCCCTGAATCACTACAACTCTTTCCTACATTGCTCATCTTTATACAACAGTTTTTAAAATAAATTGCATTCTCTGCAATACTTAGCAACTCTATCTTCTTCCTTATTCTTAACAGAAGACATTACCTCTTACTACACAATGGAATGGGCTCTCTAGGTGGCTCAGTAGTAGAGCCACTGAGCCTGCTTACCTATCCAAGAGATGCAGGAGATGTGGGTTCAATCCCTAGGTTTGGAGGATCCTCTAGGGTAGGAAAAAGCAACCCACTCCAGCACTCTTGCCTGAACCTGGCAGGCTACAATCCATGGGGTTGCAAAGAGTCGGACATGACTGAATGACCAAGCTCGCATGCAAACAACGGAATAGAAAACACTGGATTGACATACTCTCTTGTTTTACCTTCCAAATGCCTGACATCTGGGTCCATCACATCTTTTTCACTTCTTTTATACTGGAGAGAGCTACTGTACTTTCTACATAGTCTCATCTCATTCACTCACAATCTTATATGTTATGTTTTCCTATTTCCAACCATCCTCTCCTCTTGTTCATCCAACTTCTTTCAGTACACATATATACAAACATAAACTGTTCTCAACTGCCATAATACCTTCCCAACATCTTTATGTATTGTTCTTTCCCCCCTTTCCTTTCAAAATATATCAAAAGAACTGTTTATCTTGATATCTCCATTTCTTCACCCACAACATATAACTGAACTCAGACTTCTGAGCTTACCACATATTGAAACAACCTGTATGGCTTTTATTAATGCCATTCCACATCACATAGTCTAGGTTTCCATTTTTAATCCTGACCTTTTTGGAGGAAATTTTGATCCTGCTGAACAAATTTGTCCTTCTTGAAATAGTCTTACCCTTGCCTTTCAAAAAACAGCTTCTTTTGGATTCCCTACTTATCCGTGGGCTTCTCCCTCTCCATTTAGCTTCCTCTTCTTTTACCAAACATTTAAGTGAGGGAAACTATCATTATTTCATCTAAGGTGCTCTATGCCCTGGTTGATTTCATCCATTCAAATGTTTTCAATTATATTGATGATTCCCCAAATAAAAATTATATCCGTGGTCATTTCTCTTAAGGTTCAGAAAAATGCAATTGTCTAAAAGATACTTTGACATTAATGACTCTTAGGCACATAAAAATCCACAACAATAAACTGAGCTCATAATTAATCTTCATTTCTTTCAAAGCAACCTCATTTTTCACTGTCCCTATATTGTGAATTACATTACCTTTCAAGCTATTAAAGTAAAAAAATCTAAACTAATTTATTGCCTTGAACCTTCCTTACAGTCAACCTATCACTATATCTACAGATAATCTATTAATTACCTGCTCTTTACACTTTTGTACATTTAAATTAACTACACTCCCACTGTCCCTGGACATCTTTGCTTCAGCTTAGCATTCTTTTAATACTTAGTATTTCCAGTATATAGTCTTTTTTCAGGCAACTAGTACATTCTGAGGTTCTTCTGTATTGAGTTATCTCATCTACTAAATTCTTACTCACTCAGCAGATCTTGGATTATCCATCGCTTCTTCAAGAAAACCTTCCAGATGAAATTGGATACCCATGACATAGCTTCTAGAATATCATTTGCTTTCTTTTTTGCAATATTTGTAACATTCCCAACATTACGTGTTTTTTTTAATTTTTTTTTTTTTTTTTTACTTTCAGTTATCTCTCAAAGGAAGTTCCATAAGCACAGAGCCTGTTCATGCATTATTATATTGATCATGCAAAACAGGCCCCCCAAAAGAGAATTTCATAAGTATATGTTATTTGTTTTATAATGAGTACCTTCAAGATGGTACCTCAAACAATGCTGCAGTAAATATCTTGGAAATTTGTCTCCCCACCTATTTTGAAAAAATACTTATGTTAAACTCAGAAAAAGCTTTAAATACATTTGTATATATTTTTTCACAAGTCACATCTATTAAAATTAAACATTCTTACCAATCTATATACTTCCATTAAAGACTGTATGAAAGTGTCTAGTTTTCCAAGCCATTATTTTGTAAATCTGACTAATGGAAATGAGTTTTCATCACTATCTTAGTTGGAAAGTCTATTTATCAGTCAGTGGTTTTAGAATATTTTACTAATAGGAAACATATTTCTTTGTAAGTCAGGCTTTTTTGACACTTGTTCATTTCATTTTTGGAATTTTTAATTCATAAGATTCATTATTATTTCAAGGATAACTATAACTGCTGATTTGAAAGCAGTGCAGGTGCATAAAATGTCATGTGTCTCAATTAATTTGAAGAACTGTTTCACAAACTATAGACAGTGTACAAATAAAAAGTGAAATATGCTTTAACTACAATTATTTCTAAATAGTGCCTGAAAACACATTTAACAGTAATTGTAACCATTATGATTTACAAAGTAATAGATACTGTAAATTCCATTTGCAAATACTAATTGTATTACCAAATAAATAAATGAGTTTTTAACTGCATAATTATGTGAATGGAGACCTTTGACATGACCAAATCAATATATAAAAATGGGCATTTCATTCACATTAATAAAATTTCAAACTATTTGGTAATTACAGACTCTTTCTAAATTCAGAAGAAAAACAAAAGAACCAAAGTGAAGACAAGAGTATGATTTGTCATCTTACCCAAGAATATCTAAGAAGTGAAATTGCATGAAGATTGATTTACCCTTTATCTTTTATGTGTACAGACCTTTGAAGTCTGAATGGCTGTCACTATTCTGATTAGGATTGAACATTAGCTCTCTTCACACAGCATCGAGTAGATTAGAAGTAAAATCTGAGTTTCTGACAGCCATGACTGGTATATAACCATCCTGTTCATTTTTTCCTACTTATTCTTGTTACATTTCTTATTTGATGTTAGAAAACAGACACAAACTATAATTTTCCCTGTAAGACAGCCAGTATGGTATGGCTTCTTGTCACAATACAGTAATATATTTTCACAGTGAGATGTAAAACCTATAAAAATATAATATTATCTGATATTATTTTAAAGTATAATTTTTTTCTCTCATATTAGTTACCAAAACATTAATAACCAGAGTAAGATATAAATTAAATAATATGTGAATATAATTTAAAAAGTGATTTTTGCTATTGCAAGTAAATGTTATGTTATTACATAGTTATTAAATGATTATGTTAACATATGTGTGCCTCTGTTGAATGTATATTCTTAAAATACTTTCATTTTCACTTTAAAAAGAATCTAATATTTCTTGCTATATAAATATAACTGTGTATGACATATGCCTTAGAAACACAATTGGCAATAGAAACTTATGTGGTTCAATAAATAGTTTCAACCAGAACTAATAGAACCATCAGATCTCATAACTAAAATGCACTGAAAATGTTCACTTATGAATAAGGACTTATTCATAGTACAGAAAATATATATTGAAGTAAATTCAACATTCTGAGTAAAAAAGATAAGGGATTTTCCTCTACTTACTTCACTATATTAAACTTACACACACCCTAATTTGGCCTCTTTCTGTGCCTGTGTGTATTTTATCTTTCCAGATACATACCATATTTTATGTTACTTTTTATTCTTAAAATCAGTGAGCACAAGGCTTACTATACAGTATGCACCAAATAAGTGTTTAACTTCTAATGACAAATATTTTATGTATGCTATATATTCTATCACAAACTGAGTGTACATTCCTAGAGACTACAATAAATAATAGATACTTGTTAGCTATTAAGTAATGCCTTGTGTATCTATATGGTGCACACACAAATAATCTTATAATAGTAGAATATTTAAAGATATTAATAAATGTTCTTGATTTAAGTTTGGATAAAATTTGGGGATAAAGCAGATAAAAAAATATATAAATTTAAAATATAAATGTATGCCATTATATAGGTATAATGCTTAATTTGAATGTGCCCAGTAGACTAGTGAATTTTAAAACAGAAAATGAAAGCTTAAAAATATCAAAGTAATTTCAGTATTTAAGGTATTTCCCCTTTACTTTTATATATAGAAACATAATGGAAACATTATCATAATTGACAAATATTAATATATCAACAAGATGTTAAAAATGATTGCATGATGAAGCACTCTGGTGAGGATCCTGATTTATAGCTAAAAACCTGGGATATTTGCCTTGTAAATATCTTGGAGAAAACACAAACATCTAACTATTTCTATATTCCTATCTACCTAGCCAGCCAGCTGTCCAGTCACCCAACCATCTATTAATCTAGTGATTTTTTTTCAGGTATCTGTCTCTCCAACTAAATACAATAAAACCTATTAAAAAGGAGGCACATTCACACATGAATATGAGATAATATGTGATTCCTTTGACTTTTGCATACATTATTTGTATACGTGAACAAATCTGTTTGTCTGTCTACATGTCTGTCTCTATATCTCTGTCAGAGGGTCCTTAAAGGCCAGGCGGAAACTTTTGCTGTATGTGGCAGTTTAATTTCATACAGTTTTTACCCTTTTTAAAATTATAATTATGAATAATTTCATTGAATGGTCTGTACATAAATTTCTAAAATCATAAATGCAAGAATATGCTGTTATTTAAAAAGTTTATCTAGTTTTGGAAAATACCTTTCCATCCTCACCTGAACTCATGATATAGCCTCTAAATGTGCATTCCCATTTCCTGTTTCTTTTCCTATAAAGCATCCTTCACATTTAAAACATATATCTAACTTTGCCACATCCCTATACAAAATTTTATTCACCTGTTCTATAAGAATATGTCCAAAGTTATGAGCTTAAGACCATAAAAAGTTAAAAAAGACACTTATGTTGAAGTTAGTAAAATTAAATAAACAATTTTGGTGTGTTCAATAAGTGAGACACTTTATAAAGTCATTTACACTTAATAGCAAATTTAGTCCTCTAGATCACAATGTGCTAAGGTGTATCTTCAATTTAGCCATGAAGAACTGAAGCAATTTCACAAAGATAATAAGTGAGAAATTCAAATGAAAGCCTTGATTTCTTTCTCTAATGCAAAGCTTGTGTTTTAAAGCTACACTGCTGCTGCTGCTGCTAAGTCACTTCAGTCGTGTCCGACTCTATGCGACCCCATAGACGGCAGCCCACCAGGCTCCCCCGTCCCTGGGATTTTCCGGGCAAGAGCACTGGAGTGGGTTGCCATTTCCTTCTCCAATGCATGAAAGTGAAAAGTGAAAGTGAAGTCCCTCAGTCGTGTCCGACTCAGCGACCCCATGGACTGCAGCCTACCAGGCCCCTCAGTCCATGGGATTTTCCAGGCAAGAGGACCTGAGTGGGTTGCCATTGCCTTCTCCCTCTCTTGTACTGCTGCTGCTGCTGCTAAGTCGCTTCAGTTGTGTCTGACTCTGTGACCCCATAGACGGCAGCCCACTAGGCTCCCCCATTCCTGGGATTCTCCAGGCAAGAACACTGGAGTAGGGTGCCATTTCCTTCTCCAATGCATGAAAGGGAAAAGTGAAGTCACTCAGTCATGTCCGACTCTTAGCCACCCCATGGACTGCAGCCTATCAGGCTCCTCCGTCCATGGGAGTTTCCAGGCGAGAGTACTGGAGTTGGTTGCCATTGCCCTCTCCACTCTCTTGTACTAGATGCCATTTATTATTATTGTTACCCTGTAACATGTCTTTATCTTATGACTGAGATAAATGTAAATAACATATATAATGTATTTATATATATATATATATATAATACATTAAATTAAATAACATATAGGTATGTTAATTTCATTCTTAATGTGATTTTTAAAAGCTATTTTCATATAATAATGCACAAATGAAATACAATGGCACTGCTACACATGGCACAAATGGGAGAACTCTTGTGGCAAGTTTTCTCAAAGCAAACACTTTCTGGTCTTAAATAGGTATCCCTACATTGATGAATTCTTTTTTCTATATCCTCACCTCATTTTAGGCATAACACCTAAAATGGTGACAAGCACTAAGATTTAATCCTGTGGCTATTGAAAGCTTTCTAATCTTCAAAGAAATCCTATTTCCAAGGAATAGCTCTTAGGACTCCATACAATCATTATCTACTTATACTTTGGTGTTAATTTCCTAAGAGCTGAAAGTAAGATAGAGGATTTAGCAATGAATGTGTCTCCTAAGAAAGGAATGTGCCATTAAAGTATAATTAAACAGTAGTCACTCAGGCAGAACACATTTATTTCTGAACTTTGCCTAATCATAGAGCAACCGAATAATCTGTAAGGGAGGTTTAAGAATTATAAAAAGAGAGGCCAGTGGTTTATTTTAGAAATGAAAAACGCAGAAATGATCACTATGTGGTCATATGCTAACCTAGAGTATTGCAATCACCATTTAGGAAAACTCACTGATTTACAAAATTGAACACTGGACATCTTAAATAGGACAGCTGAGACTCCCAAATTACATTGTATAAGAGGCTGTGGAGCATGGATGTGAGTTAAATGTAAAAAGAATGTTCTGTACTCACAAGCCATTTTTATTTGCAACAAGGAATTTTAATGACCATGGTCTCATTGCTTCCTTCCAAGCTCAAATATCCTACAAATAACTCTCTTGGGAAATAAGATATCTGAGTAGTTGAAACAATACTCCATCTCTCATCAACAATTACTTGTGTAATTAGTGATTTGAAATAGATTTCAATTTAATATATTACTCAGGGTTTTGTGGTTTTTCTTATATCATATCAAGAGTATTTTTAATACATGACTTGAGCAATATGTATTGAGCATGTATTGAGCAATACATGTATTGAGTAATATCTGTGTTTCCCAAAATCCATATAAACTTAAATATGAATATTGACCATTATATGATATTGACATATCAGTAAAAAATACATTGCTATATTATAATTATATGCTTTATAAATAGATATTCAATAAGATTAAACTTAGCCAAGTTACTAGGAAACAGTCTCCTTCCTGGTTTTTATCTTCAAGCAAATAGACACCCCTTTAGTCATTTTTCAGTTTACATTTTAAAACTGAAAGCTTATTGTGTAGTTTTGTTAATTCTAGATGAACTAATACCTTACTACTCAAAGCGTAGTCCACTAGTTTCATGTTGGAACTTGTTAGCAATAAAGAATTTTAAGTACCACACCAGATCCACTGAATCAAAGTATGCATTTTAACAAAACTCTTATGTAATTTACATGTTCACTGACATTTTATAAGCACTCTCCTAATAAACATGAGAGAATTGCTAATTATTGCTAACATTTTTTGATAGGTGAGGCTCAAGTTCAAGCATCTCAACAAGCAAAAGAAAGTAAGCAAATAAACAAAAAGCCGTCTTGCAACTGTGAACCTGATTTCTTCTGGTTATATCTGGCTGGTACTGTTCAGTTACCAGGATTCTGCCTCCTTTAGGGGCAGAATCACCTGCTGAACTAATTTTTGCCACGTGCCTTGTCTGTTACCTGCATTTCAGTTTGAGGTCCCCAACTTAAAGAACAACAGGACTAATTTTGTGATTCTGTTTCACCTATAAATGTTAACATTCTCTTTAAGCCATAACATAATTTATGCAGTCCCAATTCCAGCCTTGGTCAGATGTATTTGGCACATCTTTCTAACTCCTCAGGGAGAGGTCTGAGGCAAGAGTTCTGAGCAACGCCATGTGGAACCAAAGTAAGAATCCTGGGAATGTTAGAAGCTTAACTGGGTATTTATATTGGATTAGTGAACATGAAATCAATGCCACTGAAAGCTTGAAGAACTCTCATGCTTATTAACACATAGCAATATATCTCAGTTTTCTCCCAGGACACCAGGGCAGGGAATAAAGAGGTGACCTATAGTCACCTTATATAGCATAAGACACTGGATAAAACATATTATTGCTAATCTTTGGATGTCATGGCTGAGCTAGTTGGTTCTTAAGAATACTGCTCTTGTAGCAGTTGCTCTATTACAGATATAAATGTTTCCCTGGTGGCTCAGATGGTAAAGCATCTGTCTGCAATGCAGGAGACCCGGGTTCAACCTCTGGGTTGGGAAGAACACCTGGAGAAGGAAATGGCAACCCACTCCAGTATTCTTGCGTGGAAAATCCCATGGACAGAAGAGCCTGGCAGGCTACAGTCCCTGGGGTTGCAAAGAGTTGGACACGACTGAGCAACTTCACTTGGAACAGTCCTGTCATCTCTGGGTGTGTCATTTAGCTTGCAGATTGAGGATAAAGGTTTAGTTGAATTTGACTTGTCATCTTGGACCTATTTGATTTTAATCAGTTTATGTTATGCCCTTGGGCTATGTCATTCTTTCAAAAGTTGTGCCCTGCCCCTTTCCCCCCTATTTCATGCTCTTTTCCTGAGCCCCTTCCAGGCCCACAATGTTGTCTTTACAATCTTCTGGAGGGACAACCAGAAAATAGCTGGACCTTGGGAGGGAAATACCGTATAACATCCAATCCCTCTAGATAAAGGCACTGTCAAAAGACAGAGGAGTAGGTGGTTCCCCAATGGTTGGGAAGATCCTCACACTCATTAGCATATGAAGTCACCCAGCTTGCAAAAACTAGCCACACCACATTCCATGGCCACAGCACTTGCCCTCTGCAATGGCCCAGACCCTGCAGAGTGTGCTTCTCTCTGAATCTGAACAAATTCACTTCTTACCTATCGCTGTGTCTCTAACTGAATTTTTGCAATGAGACATCAGAGCCTGAGCTTCATTAGGTCCTGAAGCCAGGCACCATGGATTTTGGCTGGGCTCAAGTCCCAGGACAGAGGAGCTGAAGGACATGAGGAAAAAGGAATGGAAAAAATGTGCCAAGGAATCCCCTTCATAACCTGCTGGAAAATCTGCTAAATACCTGACCTATGCTCACAGTTTTCATTGACCTGATCTTGGCATAAAGAAGATTAAGGACAGAAGAACCCCCACAGGCTTGGGCAACAGTTGCTGGGGCCCAGCAGATAGGGGAGCCTTTGGGACACACTGCCAGAGTCCCTCGATTGTACCCACCGCCACTCGCCTGTTCATGGCGGGGTTTGAGGAAACAAGAAATGAGAGATTGTAAAGGAATAAATATTTTGTTAGGCATATGTCCTTCCAGCCATAGGAATGAGGACCTTCTACCTTAACCAGAGGTCTTCTGGAATCTGAGACTGAGTTGCTTGAGCTTTCTGCTGAGTTTGTTTTTTGCTGTCCCAGTTTCCAGCATGCTGGGCTTCTTGTCACTTCCCCCATGCTGGGTTTTCTTCCTGTTCAGCTTCCACCATGGGAGCATTAGCTGAGTTGGGCTCCTGCTGTGCTTTGGCCTCCTCCTTGTGGGGGCCCAGCCGAGGTTGTTTCAGCCAGGTTAAATCCAAATCACGGCACCATAGGTGTTGGGGGAGTGTGTAATTTCCTCGGTTCTGTCACCACATAGCAACAAAATTTTGAAGCATCGGATCAGTGTTACCACCCTCAGATGGACCAGTGGTAGAGCCATCGAATGTACCAGTGTTTCAGCTCCATGTTACAGCTCAGTTTTATTTAGAAAGTAAAGGAAAATGCATCCTCAAGGCTTGAGGGCATGCTGACCCAAAAGACAGGAAAAGAGAGGTCCCCATCCACCCAATTTTGGCTCCTCTGTTTATATGCTTTTTCTCCTCCCCAGGGCCTGCCCTATGTAAATTGGGCTAGGAGTGCTGTTTGTTTTACCTGAGGTCCTCATTCCAGTCCTCTGACCTTCGTTTATTCTATTTTCAAGGGATTTTCCCTTCCTTGTCTTTTAGCCACAGACATTCTGAACTCCTTTTTCCTATTCTAACTACCTAACAGATTGAACATACTTTAGTGCATTTTAGATATCCCCAGTTTTATTTGCCCAGTCCATTTTAACTGAATGTTATTATTCATTATTTCCAAATACTAACAATAATCTATGTAATATTAACTGACCTTAAATCTACTTTTATCATCTATAAATATTTCATATACAGTTGCACTTATATAATATGTAGCACATATCCATATATTTGTTTACATTAAATAGTCTGCTGAATAATATATTAATACCAAGAATTTAAAATTATTATACATATAAAAACATAGTCAATATCTGGAAGGGTTAATCTACAGCCTTCCATTTTTTTATATTAGCATTTGACAATTCTTAAATAATTATTATTTTATAAATAATAATCTAGCTGCGATGCTAAGAAAGAATATTGCTTTTAAATGGATTCACAAAAAGTTTATAGAATAATTTAGTCAAATTAGCAGCATTTGTATTTACAGTGTTTATCATTTATCTTCCAAAAGTTCTGGTATTTAATATATTCAAAAAAATTTTTAGATATAAATTTCAAGGGGGTTAAAGATTTTTCATATTAACTTGCAGTAGAACACTTATTCCTAATGTGATTTTAGGTGGAAGAAATAATATATATTGGAGTAGGATACAGCTGTACTGAAAATGTCACCATGCATTTTTAAATATTACTATATGCTACCTATTATGTAATATCAATATAAGGATACGGCACACAGGCAAATATTGGTAATTCAAAACAAGAATGATTTATTCCACAAGAGGGGCTCATATACCAATTCTAGAGAAGTTAGAAGTGAGAGAAATCACCCCTTCCTAAGCCTTTAGGAGTATGTAGCCTGTTGGAGACTAAAAGGATGGTTTGTTGAGAGAAGCGAGAACCCTAGTCAGGCCAAGGAAGTAGGATATTACATTTGTAATGCATGCAGCCCAGTTTGGTGATTAGTGGAAGACAAACCTTTAAAGATAGCTTAAGGTCAGACTGAAGAGCTCTGTTCCTTCCCAGAGCTGAGAGGGTATGTATAGTTTAGGTATTTGCAGTACTTGTAGGCTCCATCTCAACACAGGAAATGAACTGATGGTCTCTCCTTGCCATTAGAGTGCAGTACACTCAACTAGCTACTAATATCTTTTGTGAAAAACCACTTTTTTCAGAACTAAAAAAGCCACAGGATGTACAATTCTTACATGTTCTCAGGACTACATGACCTTTTTCTCTTTCTAAATCCAAGTTTGCTCATATTCACAACTTTCAGTATAACAAGCTAATTTTTTTTTTTTTTTTTTTTTTTTGTATTTTTACTTTCAGAACAAACTTCAGAACAGAACCAGCTTTCAGCAAAGGAAGCCAGGCTAATTTACTACTAGAATTCTAAAATTACTATATGCTTAGTCCACATTTTAATTTTACTAGATAAAATAACATATATTAATGTAGTAATATTGATTGATTTTAAAAACTCTGTCCTAGATGCTCAAGATTCAAAATCAAAGTAACAAACTGCCATTGGTATTAAGAAGAAAGACAAATGAACAGTCAACTGCACTACAGTGTAATACATGCTGTGATAGAAAATATGTACACTCTTGGGGAAAAGTTATTTGGTCTCCCGTGTTTCTTCATGTCATACAAGCAAGGCACTAACCACCATTTTGTTCCAGATTATCTTTCTGTCCTTTTGAAGAATGTCTGTACTGTAAATACCCATAGAATGTATAAATAGTGTTTCCAGTGGTGCAAAGAGAAGAACTGCTTATTATCCAGTATGATAAAGACAGCACTTCCCTCTGCTGCAAATGTTATGAAGGTTTGTTTGCAGCCCATCATAAAACATGGGGATTCCTTAGTTTGGGATTCCTCAATTATGATGTAAACCAACTGCATGCACAGCACTCTGACCTTGGCCCTTCTGGACCCCTCATCCCCACCCCTGGCCCAGAGTCTTGGGGTCCAGGGAAATGGGTATAATAACAAAGCTTATGCAGTTTAGTATACAATGAGCCTTAAAGTCCTTTGTTTCTGATTAGGAGCCTGTGACTTACCTTTGCATTCATGAAGATGACTGGGCTATTACACAGCATAAAAATCTCAGACTCTATACAATTTGTGACAGTCACAAGATTGTCTTGGTCTTTATTTAAAGTCAGCATGTGAATATGACCCTAGGTTTCAGTTATTCCACGTAGAGCATCATGAACTCCTTTTAAGAAGTAGAGATTTACTAATTACAAGGATTTCCAGTTGGTATGCACAAATTAAACAAGAAATTATAGAGATACAAAGTTTTAGTTATGCAAGATGAATAAATTCTAGAGATTGGCTGTACAACATGGTGGCTATAGTTAAAAATTCTGTACTGTGTATTTGAAAATTGTTAAGATAGCAGCACTCATATCATGTTTTCTTACCATAGTAAAAATAAATATTTGGTTTATTGGCTAAATAAAAATATATTTCATGATCAGGTACTACTACAGTAAAAATACTGAGAATAGAACTGTCACCTTGCTAATGAGAAAAATAAGGCCACAGGTTCAAATAGAAAGAGACGTCCCCTTCAGGAAAAGATTTTATTTGTGTTATTTTTAAAGAAAGGATAAAAAATAATCTGGATAGGCCAGACTACTTATCATTCAACAAAGGTATCATCTCTGGCTGAAAGTTAAGAGCAGCAATAGAATGAAAAAGAGAAAAAAAACCCGTTTATATAAGAAGGCATTTTGAGTGGAGTCTGTTCATATAATTGTTTTTAATATGCTTACTTAACAAAAAGCTTATGAAAATCTCATGAGCTATTCTTGCTTCAAGAAACACAATTTTGTAAATATATCTCATTATAAAACACCATATTTGTTTTCATATATCTGGAATATAATGTACATGCTAGCATGATGACTTGCAATACTTGCTTTTCAGAAAGCATATAAATATAAAATATAGAATATAAAACCAAACACACCTACATGACCAAACACACAACACATGATCACATGACAGAGAAAAACACATAAATTGAGATAACATAAATATTTGTATGAATCATTCAGTTCAGTTTAGTCACTCAGTCCTGTCCAACTCTTTGTGATCCCAAGGACTGCAGCAAACAGGCTTCCCTGCCTATCACCAGCTCCCAGAGTTTACTCAAACTCATGTCCATTGAGTTGGTGATGCCATCCAACCATCTCATTCTCTGTCATCCCATTCTCCTTCCACTTTCATTCTTTGCCAGCATCAGGGTCTCTTCCAAAGAGTCAGTTCTTCGCATCAGGTGACCAAAGAATTGGAGCTTCAGCTTAAGCATCAGTTTTTCCAATGAACACCCAGGATTGATCTCCTTTAGGATGGACTGGTTGGATCTCCTTGTAGTCCAAGGGACTCTCAAGAGTCTTCTCCAACACCACAGTTCAAAAGCATCAATTACTCAGTGCTCAGCTTTCTTACAGTCCAACTCTCACATCTATACATGACTACTGGAAAAACCATAGCTTTGACTAGACGGACTTTTGTTGGCAAAGTAATGTCTCTGCTTTTTAATATGCTATCTAGGTTGGTCATAACTTTTATTCCAAGGAGTAAGTGTCTTTTAATTTCATCGCTGCAATCACCATCTGCAGTGATTGTGGAGCCCAAAAAAATAAAGTCTCTCACTGTTTCTATTGCTTCCCCATCTATTTGCCATGAAGTGATGGGACCAGATGCCATGATCTTAATTTTCTGAATGTTGAGTTTTAAGCCAACTTTTTCACTCTCCTCTTTCATTTTCATCAAGAGACTCTTTAGTTCTTTGCTTTTTGCCATAAGGGTGATGTCATCTGCATATCTGAGCTTATTGATATTTCTCCCAGCAATCTTGATTCCAGCTTGTGCTTCATCCAGGGCTGCATATCTCATGATGTACTCTGCATATAAGTTAAATAAGCAGGGTGCAATATACAGCCTTGATGTACTCCTTTAGCGATTTGGAACCAGTCCATTGTTCCATGTCCAGTTCTAACTGCTGCTTCTAGACCTGCATACAGATTTCTCAAGAGGCAGGGCATGTGGTCTGGTATTCCCATCTCTTTCAGAATTTTCCACAGTTTGTTGTGATCCACACAGTCAAAGTCTTTGGCATAGTCAATAAAGCAGAAATAGATGTTTTTCTGGAACTCTCTTGCTTTTTCGATGATCCAGTGGCTATTGGCATTTGACCCCTGGTTCTCTAGTAGCATATTGGGCACCTACCAGCCTAGGGAGTTCCTCTTTCAGTGTCCTATCTTTTTGCCTTTTCATACTGTTCATGGGGTTCTCAAGGCAAGAATACTGAAGTGGTTTTCCATTCCCTTCTCCAGTGGAACACGTTTTGTCAGAACTCTCCATCATGACCCCTCTGTCTTGGGTGGCCCTACACGGCATGGCTCATAGTTTCATTGAGTTAGACAAGACTGTGGTCCATGTGATCAGATTGGATAGTTTTCTGTGATTGTGGTTTTCAGTCCGTCTGCCTTCTGATGGTGAAGGATAAGAGGCTTATGGAAGCTTCCTGATGGGAGTGACTGACTAAAGGTGAAATTGGTCTTGTTCTGATTGATAGGGCCTTGCTCAGTAAACCTTTAGTCCAATTTTCTGTTGATGGGTGGGGCTGTGTTCCCTCCCTGCTATTTACTTGGGGCCAAACTATGGTGGAGGTAATGAAGATAATGGCGACCTCCTTCAAAAGGGCCTGTGCAGGTTTTGTTGCACTCAGCACCCCCAGCTTGCAGCGGGCCACTGCCACACGTCTCCGCTGGAGACTCCTGGACACTCAAGTCTGGGTCAGTCTCTTGTGGGGTCACTGCTCCTTTCCCCTGGGTCCTGGTGCGAATTCACATGGATATACAAAGATATTGGTGACATTCTATTTTTTAGTATGTCAGTAGATATATTTGCTTATGTATTACAATATGCATACATATCAGTTCATTTCAGTTCAGTTGCTCAGTCGTGTCCAACTCTTTTACTGAATTACTATTATTCCACTTCACATATAGTGCAAAAACTTTATAACAGTTAATTCTATTTACTTCTCATATTCTTTGTGTTATTTTGCATATATTTATTTATATAATTATTATATTACTCCAAAATCAGTATTTAACATTTTCTTTAACAGTACATTTACTTTAAATAATGTAGTTTTCCAACAGTAAATCAACATCAAAGACTATGTTAAAGGAGAGAAAAGTAGTCTTTATTCACACAAACACATTTATCACATTTGTAAAATGAAGATAACATTTAGCTCATGATGTGTTATAAAATTCAAATATATAATCATAAATAATACAGAAATCAGTTTCTTATAGAAGCAGTCCTCAACCAGAGATAACTGCTAACAATATAATTCCTATTTATAATAAAATCAATAAACCAGTTTCCTAGCTTCTCCAAGAATAATTGCAAACCTTATGTCCAGAGCTATCTGTGCTGTGATGTGGTCTCTGCTTACTACTTCTGTCTTACTTCTGAGAATACATAATATTGTGTACAAAAACAAACTATTGACTACTTTCTGAAAACAATCTTAGTTTTTCTATCACAGTTCTTTCATTCACATTTTTACTAATTAGCACCCTCTTTCTCTCTTCTCTGTATTGTACATTTTCTCTCATTTCTCACATAATATGTATCCATTCTAATGAGGCTTTATTCCTAATGATTCTTAGTAAACTTTCACATGAGCTCCATTTTTATCACTTGAAGTAGTAATGAAAATTCAAGAAAGATCTCTATGGAAGATGTTCTTATTACGTTTCCATCAGAAATCTCCTTAATAAATGGTTGGAATGGTTTTATTTCTCTGAGTTTTTTTTAAGTTTTTATAAGTTTTTTAAGTTTTATTTCTCTGAGATTTTACTTTAGAGGTAGGAAACACTGCTCATGAGACAGCTTATTATTCAAATTTCTATAAAGAAGTTTATTTATTGTGATGGTCATTTTTATTGTTTTAGCTATTCATTTTTAAGTTTTCCTAGATACTATATATTCAATTCATACAGAACTCTGGATCTTATCTTATATACAAGGAAAACATCAAACATATTACTCTGAACAGGGAAATTCTAAAGCCTGGAGTTTAGGAAGATTAACTAAATTTTTTACTGCTAATTGATATTATATGAAGGACAGCTTGATAATTCAACTTTATAGAAATTTATCAATATAAAACACACATGATACACAGGGAAACATATTTGAGAAGACCTTTTATTTGTGATAAATTTGGAATAATTTACAGTGGTATAAGGATAAGATATACTGTCCAAGCATGCTAATATTTAAATAATGTAAAAAATATCTAATTAGCCTAACACCTAATACACTTACAGGTATTATAAATGTTAAGCTTCAAGTGCAAGTGTTAATGACTAATTTAGCAACATAGGATAATCAGGGTGAGGGGGAGGTGGAAACCAATTTATAATACACAAGTTCACAATTCTGAGCATACTGGAAGGAGATAAATCATGTAAAAGCAAGGACCTCTAGTTATAGGAACTGCTGAGATAGCAACACATTCAGCAAGTATATAGGACCCATACTAAACTGAAAGGTGCTGAAGACAGGGAAATTAAAATATCACTGACCACAAGAAGTTTAGAAAATGTATACAAGAAACAATTACAACTCCTGAAGAGGGATGGCAAGTTCAGCTCTTGCCATTTACAAAGCAGTGAGTTAAAGATAAGATTTACCAACACTAGAATTGTGATAAACTTGAATCTTGATTCTTGCTGTGTGTAAGAGTCCCTTTCTCAATGTCTGCAAGACTTATTCCCTCTTCCTCAAGTCTTGTGCAAATTATATGTCCTCAATGAAACTGTTCCTGTCCACATTGTTGAAAATGTAACTCATATACTATTCTTATGCAGATCCCTCTGCTCTTCTCTCCTGCTTTGCTTTTTCTGAAATGCAACTATAGCCTTTGACTTTAGTAGATGCTGAGTTTATTTATCCTTTTTCTCACTTATTAATTCCATAAGTAAAGGACTATTTTCTTTTCATTTTTTTCCTGCAATCCCTGGAAAAGCACCTGTTATAGAATAGGTGCTCAATAAAGGAAAGCCTTGCTATTTTTTAGTGAATTTGCATAATTACTAAGTTATAATACTGAATGCAACAGTTCCTAGTATAAGACGTAATACACGGCCTTGCTGCTGCTCCTGCTGCTGTGTAGTTGCTAAGCTGTGCCCAACTCTTGTGACCCCATGGACTGTAGCCCACCAGGCCCTCTGTCCATGGGATTTCCTAGGCAAGAATACTGGAGTGGCTTATCATTTCCTTCTTCACGTTTCTTTCCAAACCTAGGGGTCAACCCACGTCTCTTGTTTGACAGGTGAATTCTTTGTCACTGAGTCACCCGGGAAGCCCCACTTGGTCTTCACATTAAAACAGTTACTTTGATTGCATTTAAAGCCCAAAGCTACCTAAAAATTACCTCTTTTTCTTTCATTTTATCTTCTGTGAATTCTTTCAATAAAATCTTAAAACGTGGGCATAAAAGGCTTATTTCCGCGCTTTTAGTGCTCAGAATAGCCAACTTCTCTTTTTGCAATGTGGGTCCAATCATTTTTTTTTTTTTTTTTTAAGAATAAGTTCTGCTCTCTTAGATGATTTGTGGAAATTAACAAGGTCCATTTTATAACTGAGAGTATTGTAAGGCCTCAAAATTACACAACCATAAAAATTCAGTCCTGACTATAATATACATTTATTAGAAGACACTGGAGAAATGTTATACAAATAATGTTCTCTAGTAAAGAAATGGGGCTTCCCAGGTGGCACCAGTGGTAAAGAATCCACCTGTCAATGCAGGAGACACAAGAGATGCAGGTTTGATCCCTGGGTCTGGAAGACCCCCTGGAGTAGGAAATGGCAACACACTCCAGTAATATTGCCTGGAAAATTCCATGGACAGAAGAGCCTGGTAGGCTACAGTCCATGGGGTCACAAAGAGCTGGACATGACTAAGCACATACACAGTAAAGAAATAATAATTCTTTGACAATCTGACAGACACACACAGAGTAATGATCAATTTTCTATGGCCTCTCTAAATAGCAAGTAAATGGTCAGGCTCTTGTAAATCATTTTCTTTGATACAATAATTAATGAAGAAAATATCTCTGCACAGTATGTTTCACTGCCAGGAGAAGATCAGTCTATACTTCATTTTGCATTCAAAATTTCAATATTCTTCCTGTCAAGAAAGGACTCCTAAAGTAAAATTGACTTCA
Organism: Cervus canadensis; assembly: GCF_019320065.1. Taxonomy (NCBI): domain Eukaryota; kingdom Metazoa; phylum Chordata; class Mammalia; order Artiodactyla; family Cervidae; genus Cervus; species Cervus canadensis. The sequence goes on from NC_057394.1 coordinate 30,466,438, forward strand.
GAATCCACAAAGACTTGGCTCATCATAGAGAGCCAGAGTTAATATTACTAAAATTTTCTTCCACTCCCAAGGAGCACGTTAATGTTAATGAGGTTACATTAGGTTTACCAAATAACATCCCATCAAACATGGCTAGGGACTACTCTCCTGTACTCCAGAGAACTTCTCCAGGCTCCACATCTCAAATGAGCTTACTGTTTACCCTCTCCTTCTAATTCATATACTTGCTTTTTCTACTGCCTTTGACATAGTATGCTTTTATCTACTGTCTGAGTAACGGACTCTCCCTTAATATCAATGTTTGGATTGAACTGTGTGTTTGATTAATGATCTCAGATGTGTTCCTGAAAACTGTTTTGACACCGTTGTTTTTTTCCCAGCTTTATTGATATTTGATTGACATATAACATAGTGTATATGCCTAAAGTGTATACATATTGATTTGATACACATATTTTGCAAAACTATTACCACCATACCATTAGCTAAACCTCCATCACCTCACATAATATATTTTTTGTGTATGCTAATAACATTTAACATCTACTGTCTTAGCAACTTTCAATTATACAACACAGTATCATCAACTATAACCACCTTGCTGTACATCACATCCCCAGAAATTATCTGTTTTATCAGTGGAAGTTTGTATCCATTGACTAAAATCTCTCCTTACACCCCATCTTCAGTCCCTGATGACCACCATTCTACTCTGTTTCTCTGAGTTTGGGTTTTCTCAGATTCCACATATAAGTGATACCATAAGTATTTACCTTACTCTAATTTCAAGATCCCTTCAAGTCATAAAGGGCAAGATTTCCTTTTTCCTCATGGTTGAATAATATTCCATTGCATTCAAAAATGGAAATTAGAGGATATTTAATATATCTTCAGAGTTGTGCAACCATCACAACAACAGATGTTAGAATAGACTGAAGGCTGAAGAATTGATGCTTTCGAATTGTGCTGCTGGAAAAGACTCTTAAGAGTCCCTTAGACTGCAAAGAGAACAAAGCAGTCAATCCTAAAGGAAATCAATCTTGAATATTCATTAGAAGAACTGATGCCGAAGCTCTGATTCTTTGGCCACCTGATGTGAAGAGTCAGCTCTTTGGAAAAGACCCTGATCCTGGGAAAGATTGAGAGCAAGAGGAGAAGGGGGCAACAGAGGGTGAGATAATTGAATAGCATCATCAACTCAATGGACATGAGTTTGAGCTAACTCTGGGAGACAGTGAAGGAAAGGGAAGCTTGATGTACTGTAGTACATGGGGTCAGAAAGAGTCAGACAAGACTTAGCTACTAAACAACAATGAAGTGTGAGGTACTATTCTGTGTATACAGTTTGAGAAAAGCACAAGGGTAATCTGACACACACACACACACACACACACACACACACACACACATATATATAAAACACAAAGGGCCTGGAAAGTATACTGCAGTATGTATTACTCACATGGCTGACAAGTTAGTGATATAACAGAGAATAGATAAAACCTGCTAAGACTTGGGATAGAAAATGGAATTACTTTTGTCATATTCCATTGGTCAAAAGCGCTTCCCTGGTGGCTCAGTTGGTAAAGAATCCACCTGCAGTGCAGGAGACGTGGGTTTGATCCCTGGGTTGGGAAGATCCCCTGGAGGAGGGCATGGCAACCCATTCCAGTATTCTTACCTGGAAAACGAATGGACAGAGGAGCCTGGCAGGCTGCAGTCCATGGGGTTGCAAAGAGCTGGACATGACTCTGCGATTTGATGCCATGCCATTGGTCAAAAAAAGCACCATGACCACACAGATTCAAAGTACAAGGTCATAGATTCACATCCTGACATGAGAAATGTCAACTAATTTGTAGTCATTCTTAATCCACCACAGGAGATACATCTATAAAGTGTCCCATAAACACAACACAATAAAAGTTTGGAAATAGCTTATTTCCTCATTGACATTGCATTTTCCTTTGAAATATTAAATTTGCATAAATAAAAATATAACGTTATGATTTTAATGAAAGGAAAGTATAAAAGTAAAACTGTATGTATCTGAGGCACCATTATTGCTTGATATAATATTAAGTACTTTATAAAATATTCCTAAAGAACACCTCTTACTATTTAGCTTTCCAAAGCAATATTTAGAAGATAAATACACTGTTGGACCTTGAGGAGGACTCTTATTGGCTATAAAAAATATTTTTAAATATTCTTACATAATAGGACTTTTGATTTCCTTATGAGCTAATTTTTCTCAGTGGAATTGAGAGACAATTCCCTAAGACTTAAATTTCTATGTTTCTAATTTCAATTTATTAATATTTTATTTCATTTTGTGAGAGCATATTATTTCCTCAGGTCAGATATTAACTCTCCTAATTTCTTGATAGTTAGAAACCAATAAAGATTTAATAGGAGGAACCTGCGGCAAAGTATATATTTAAATCAGGTGGTGGTATTTTATTATTCTAACAACTTTCACCTATGTGACAATAAAATTCAATTTCAAAAGTTTAAATGAAAGGAACACATGATTTATTCTGCCGGATGTTCACGAATCCCTTAAGTGCTTTTTCCATAAAATAAACAGCCTAATGTTGTCTTTCTCATAGTGTTTCCAAAACACTGATTCAAGAGAATGTTAATGGAACGTAATAAAATTTAGAGGATTAACAAAAGTCTGTTTTTAAATTTATAGTTTTTCTCAGAGTTGTGAATCTTGTAACTTTCGTTCTACATCTCCAAACAAATATATGACACACATTTAAAATAAGTAAGTAAATAAATCTATTCAAGGAACATCACTGAGGACTGCTGCTTCCAGTTTTGCTCTTAGGAAAATGATGCTATTTTAATTTGAAAAAGAATGAATAAAGATAGTTTAATTCTTAAAAACTTACTGAAACAAAGAGAGGTCAGGTTCTTGCACTGCTTCTAAGAATACCTTCCTGCATTACAGAGGAGTAACCTGTTCAGTTCAGTTCAGTTCAGTCGCTCAGTCGTGTCCGACTCTTCCGAACTCATGAATCGCAGCATGCCAAGCCTCCCTGTCCATCACCAACTCCCGGAGTTTACTCAAACTCATGCCCATCGAGTCGGTGATGCCATCCAGCCATCTCATCCTCGGTTGTCCCCTTCCCCTCCTGCCCCCAATCCCTCCCAGCATCAGGGTATTTTCCAATGAGTCAACTCTTCGCATGAGGTGGCCAAAGTACTGGAGTTTCAGCTGCAGCATCAGTCCTTCCAGTGAATACCCAGGACTGATCTCCTTTAGGATGGACTGGTTGAATCTCCCTGCAGTCCAAGGGACTCTCAAGAGTCTTCTCCAACACCACAGTCCAAAAGCATCAATTCTTCGGTGCTCAGCTTTCTTCATAGTCCAACTCTCACATCTATACATGACCACTGGAAAAACCATAGCCTTGACTAGATGGACCTTTGTTAGCAAAGTAATGTCTCTGCTTTTTGGGCTCCTGTAACTCACACCACACTCAGAACGCTGCACTGAATAATATATGATAGTGCTGGGACCCCTGAATCAGTAGAAGCCAAGCCCAAGAACCTGGTGTCACTACCATGTTCACATGCATAGTTAGTAAACAGACACTAATTCTGAATTTATCCTCATTCATAATTGCTGTTTGATACCCACAAGGCTGACGACTGCATGTTACTATATAAGGATTTCTATTTCTTGTTAGTTCAACTAAGAGAGTGTTTAATTGAATCCAATCTCATAAGCATTTTCAGGTAATATAAATTAATTTGCTAAACTCTTCAGTATATAAACATGTGGAAATAGATGCTGAATGGTATAACTTCAAAATCATTTTGTGTCAGAATCGTAAGGAATTGCTTCATTGTCTCATTGGTGCTGAGATGGCTAATAAGATATCTTCTCTTGATTTGACTTATTGCATCTTATTCTGTGGCATTGTGTATAAGAATATATCTATTACTGTTGCCTCACTTCCAACTACTGCTACAGAGTATAATTATATTTACTCTTTGACCTGATGTTCTGAAATATAGAAAACAGAAAGGCCCCATTTTCCTTGTCTCACATTTAGTTGGCCTTTTTAATTTAACTGATGTGGGAGTGGAAATGATAAACTGTTCATCAGTATCTGCTGCCTTAATCTTTTTCTGGTGTGCCTTCTCTAAATCAGAACCTAAATAGCTAACATAATATTTGCAGGTTTTTTTTTTTTTTTTTTTTGCAATCATGTTTTTAAGTGAAAATTAATTTGTGAAAATTAATCTGAAATTCATTGCAATTATTCAAAATTTGGAGGGTGGAAATGAAGTCATCTTCCTGTTGCTTTAGTTTGGTTCTGAAAAGTGAGATTGTGGACACTGATTTTCTACATCAGCATTCTGGGGACTAGACCTTAGCTTTGTGACTACTGAGAGGTATCTGCAGCCACGTGTGTGAAGTCGCTCAGACGTGTCTGACTCTCTGCGACCCCATGGATTGTAGCTTAGCAGGCTCCTCTGTCCATGGGACTTTCCAGGCAAGAATACTGGAACGGGTTGCCATTTCCTTCTCCAGAGGATCTTCCCCACCCAGGGATTGAACCTGGGTCTCCCACATCGTAGGCAGATGCCTTACTGTCTGAGCCACCACAATTTCCTGATTCCTGGATGGCAGCACTTGTAGTGTGTTCTTGAATCAAGAACTTCAAATATAACCTATTTTCCACCCACCTCTTTGTGAAAAAAGCAGCAACTCTCTGGTTGGTCCAATTCAATAGCTTTTTTCTGAGAACCATTCTTGGAGATCAATCTAGAGTCCACTGTTCTATCCATTTGGAATGATTCTGTAACACTAACTTGAAGGTATTCAGCATATGCGGAACTTAGAGTAGTTTAAAACAATTTCCATTTCTTAGAATTGCATTGCTGCAACCAAATATTTTCAGACAGCAGATCTTCAAAATTATAAAAAAGGAATTGCTTATCTGTTTAATTTTGAGAGGAATGAAAATCTGATTATCGTAATAAAATGGGACTCTGCTAGTTCAGGACCAGAATAGGCAAAAGAGGTCCTTCATAACACATGGGATTACCCAAAATAAAGTGTGATAGAATGCAAACTTGGAATATGGAGTAGGTATTGAGATAACCCCTTAAAATGCAAATGAGGAGAGTACCATCACAGAACAAGTGAGGTGTCGGGAACAAAACAGGTGCTTTGCCAAGGTAGGGAGTCACTGTGCTGGCAGAGGAATTTATTCTCACAGACAGCTAATATGAGACATACCAATTCTGCTTGATCAGAAATGCTTGGCCATTTTTTTCTATAGCCATTCTGTGATGCTAATAACCCAAAAGAGAATCCACATTAATTAATTGTATACAATTATAGGAATAAAATATGCAGCATTAATGAGAATATAGAAAAATATATATTGACCATGAGTTATCTGTGGAGAAAAAAATGTAAGGGTAGGAAATACAGAGATTATCACTAAGATTTCACAAATCATTATAAATGCACATGATTTCCCAGATAATCCTTGTAGAGACAGTGGAAAAGCAGCAGCAATACCAGTTAAAGAGGAATGCAGGCCATTTATTACATAGGAGAGAGAATAACTGTTGCATTGTCTTTATACCTGAGTAAGAAGGTTCTGTGTGTAACAAACACACTGAGCAACACAATTATTAAAAGAAATATATGCATTACTATCATATAATACGCAGAGTGTAGAACTGATACTGTACCAAGTCCAAACCCAATATATTCACTTTCCTGTCAAACACCAATGGTCACTAGCCCATTCGGATTCCATCCAGGTCCCTTTCATATCTTGCCCTGTTTCCTCAAAACAAATGAAGACTGTTCAGATAGTCTGAAAGTTTGCAAGCTGCATTGCTGTCAATATAGAGGAGGGACATGGCTTCAGAGTACAGTGACATTTTAGCAGCAAAAACACTAATTTGCCAAACTCTTCCTCTCAGATGTTGCATAGTAAAAATTATTTCCTAGTGGCTCCAAGGAACAAAATATTAATAACAACAGTGTTTAAGAATTATGTGTTCTTATTTTATTAATCAATCATTAACACAATATATGTGTGTGTATACACATACACACATACACGATGGAATTTACTCATCCATAAAAAAGAATGAAATAATGCCAGTGGCAGCAACATAGATGGACCTAGAGATTACCATATTAAGTGAAGTTAGCTAGACAGAAAAAGACAACTATCATATTATATTGCTTATATGTAAGATATAAATAAAAAATATTAACAGATACAAATGAACTTATATACAAAACAGAAATACAGACAGACATATAAAAAAAACTTATGGTTACCAAAGGGGAAGCAGGGGAGGGATAAATTAGGTGTTTGGCATTACTATATGCATTACTATATATAAGATAGATATCTAACAAGGACCTACTACAGAGCACAGAGGCTATACTCAGTATTTTGTAATAACCTGTACGAGATCACTATCATTATCTATAAAGTGAATAGATAAACTTGCTGTTACGACTGGTATAACTTTCCAGTGTTCAAATGGGAATGTTGGGGCAGAAGCATATTCGGTGTTCCATTTTTAAATATTTGATAACCCCCTAAACTTATACAAAAACACAAACCAGAATCCCTTGGAATTACATGAATTCAAGGAAACTTAAATTTACAAGAAATATGAGATTCCTTTCTGATTGTCCTTGAGATTTAATCTTCAAAAATGTAGAAATGACAACTTCTGTGTGATCTTAAAGAAATACAAAAGGTAACAATGGTTTAATTGCAGCATGAACGATTTAAAGCCAAAGCATTTTCTGTGTAAGAATATGTGTTTGGGAGGGATGGAGAAAGGGTCCAAATGACAGTTTGTAAAGTTCTGTCTGCGACATTATGTGTACATTGCCCATTTTATCTAATCTAAGATAAAAATAATTTTAAAAAATCCCCACTGAAAGATACTATTTAATACAATTGAGAGAGTAGTCTAGGAATTATATCTTAGAATGTTTCACAGTTTGTGTTAACTGAATTTGTCAGATTATGTATTTATGTCTAATGATAAAAACCTCTTTAATTCTGAAACAGTATAAAATACACTGTAACTAACTCCTCAATAATATGTATTAAAATGTATAAGTTGTAAATGAGATTAATAGATTAAATCATGTATGCTTTTAAGACAGACCTTCATGTAGTCTATTTTATATCTCTCTTGTACATGGGATTTGCATACGAGTATACAATATCAAATTAATCCAGATTAGGTTTATTACTCTACTGTTCCATTTTGCTTCCTAAAGAAAAATAACATAAGCACTAGAATTAAAACATATGCACATATATTGGGGTTATCACTACACACTGATGACAAAACTTTTATGAGATAACTTGATAGATTCTCAGCCATTTTATGCTTCTACCAAGGGATTATATTAGTTACAGTTGCTCCACATTTTCACCTGTACTTGAGATCTTCAGTTTTACTTTAGTCATTCTACTGAGTATGTAAGGGAATACATTGTGGATTTGACTTGCACATTTCTAATTATTAATAAGGTTGTATTAACTTGGCTATTTAAATATCTTCTCTGAGTACACATTTTCTACTGGGTTCCAGTTTTTCTTTCTTTGATTTGAGGATTTATTTATCAACTGTATTATTGCAAACAATCAGTGATTTGCAAATTTATTGTGACTCACTATCTAAAAGGCTTAATTGAAAGGAAAGATTATTTGATATGTGCAATTTAATAGATGTAGATGTTTAATTTGAAGACAAGAAATCAAATGTCTCACTTCTAAAATGTTAAGACATATTAATTACTGCATCAACATATCCAAATGTAATATACTAGCATTTGATAACTTGGTAATATTATGATATACTATATAATGTAATTTTAATCAGTAATTTTGTTTTTTGGGGTCACATTAAAAAAACTGGACTGTGTTGTCTAACTAATGTCTAAATCAATTATACAATTTTTTTAAGTAAATCATTACTGATTTTCTTATTTTGTGTATTTAATAATTATTGGCACAGGTATGACGATAAGTTGTTATGCTTTTGGTATACAAATTGAACTATTGTTCTTCCTTGTTATGATTACATTTCAACATCATTAAATAATTAGTAACTGCACCTCAAAGTCAATTTAGATGCTTTCATTTAAAAAAGCTGAGCACAACCATTATTTCAAACACAGTATATATTTTGTGATTTATGACACGATACAATATATAATTTATGATATGAACCAAAATCTAAAATTCAAGAACTTGGTTTTTTAGATCCACTGTTTTCAAAGAAGAAGCATTTATAAGGAAAACCAAAAATCTCAAGCTTACTCTTTATAAGGGTTATCATATTTTTATTTCTTTCTAAACATCTGCTGACTGCCTCAGAACTCTTTATGGTGTCTTTGATATGGACAAGCTTTGTTTATCTATGTGGAGTAAATCTATAGGCTACAATGTCTGTAGCATTTAAAAAGTACTAGAGGAAACAGGATGAGGGATTACAGTATTGCAACGCAGCACAACTTAGCTCACAGTAGTTAATTACCAAAGGTAGCACTGAGTTATAATTTTCCAAATGAATTAATAATCCTCCATCCCCAGTGAGCGGGTTAATGGTGGACAGAGGAAGAGCCAACAGGTATTCCATTTTAGGGCAGGAAAAAAATTATATAGTAATAACTTGGGTAGTAATGTTTGGGCAAACACTGCTATTTTACATACCTTGCTAACATTTTTCTTGAAAATGCTGGCATACAGGCATGCAGATAAAGAACTAGGGTGAAAGAAATTTGAGCTTCTGTTTTCCCAGTAAAAGAAAGAAAGTTACAACTATCTTTGAAGCTGTCCCAAATGTAGATGACAATTGATGCTCTGAGGATTGTTTTTCTTTAAATTGACTTTCTCATCTAAATGGATTTGTTCATTACTGAATTTATAGTCATGAACCTCAAAGAAAATGCTTAATTAATTTTAATAAGTCCTAATCGGTTATTTATTAACAATCCACTGTGAATGTGAAAAGTGAAAGTGAAAGTTGCTCAGTCGTGTCTGACTCTGTGACTGCATTGACTATACATCCATGGAATTCTCCAGGCCAGAATACTGGAGTGGGTAGCTCTTCCCTTCTCCAGAGGATCTTCCCAACCCAGGGATCAAACCCAAGTCTCCCGCATTGCAGGCAGATTCTTTACCATTTCTATTTTTACTCTGGTAAGTATTCATATGATACTATTAGGATTCACTTCACTTTGAGATAGAATATGGACTTTGCTCAAAGAAGTTGACTAGACATTTTAGAAAATTTCTGAATGACCATAGAGGAATATAGTGTCTGTGATGCATAGTGCAAAACTAGCATCATATAAAATATGTGTTTCTCTCTTCAAAATACAACACTTTTTAACCATAATACTCAAAACTTCAAATTGAAGAGCAGAGCTGCTTAACACAATGGTCAACACTGATCAGCTCTTCTAAATTTTTGTTTGAATATATTTATGAATAAATAAAAATGATTATCTATAATGTCTCTCCTTAAGTCTTCTGAATTATACCAAATACATCCCCATAATAACTAAAACAAATTGATCAATTATTTTTTATACTGAGTAGCACACTGTGATCACTTTCATTTTTTAAAATAAGCATTTTGTCTTAATTTGTCTAATGTTAGAAAAGTAAAATTTTTAAGATAAGATATATAATCATTTTATTGAACTTTGTAGAATTAGTAATTTATGGAGTAACTGACATTCTTGTATCTTATAAAAATAATTCACATATAGTATACAATCCTCACTCTAAAATTATATAAAATGATTTAAATAAGCATTAATACTGCATGATTATAACATCATTTGTTTAGTAAAGATAATTGCAATATGAATTTTATAATATCATAACTGCAAGGAGATCCAACCAGTCCATCCTGAGGGAGATCAGTCCTGGGTGTTCATTGGAAGGACTGATGCTGAAGCTGAAACTCCGGTACTTTGGCCACCTCATGAGAAGGGTTGACTCATTGGAAAAGACCCTGATGCTGGGAGAGATTGGGGGCAGGAGGAGAAGGGGACGACAGAGGATGAGATGGCTGGATGGCATCACCAATTCGATGGGCGTGAGTTTGAGTAAACTCCGGGAGTTGGTGATGGACAGAGAGGCCTGGCGTGCTGAGATTCATGAGTTCGCAAAGAGTCGGACACAACTGAGCGACTGAACTGAACTGAACTGAACTGTCATTTTCTTAGTTTATCATATATTTTATTTCTTAATTACCAAATGAAAAACCCAATTATTGAAATACTCAAAAAATTATTCTGATATTATATAAATGTGTATTTCTCTTTATCTTTCTTCTTCATACCATACATGTAATATATCTATTTACCAATGCCCTTTTTGTGAGTTAACCTGGCCACATTAGCCTCATTTCTGTTCCAAAAACATAAAAGATTTCAATTTTAAAGCTATGGGTTAATTCAGAAATGAGTTGTGAAGCTTAATGTAGGCTACATTTTAAAGAAAATGAATACAAAATTTTAAATAAAAGAGTGGCTACAGAGAGTTTGAGGGGACCTGTGTAAATGCAAACTCTTGAAGCTAAACTTTGTCATTGTTGCTGTTGTTTATTTGCTAAGTTGTGCCCACCTCTTTTGCAACCCCATGGACTGTAGCTCATCAGACTCCTCTGTCCATGGGATTTCCCAGGCAAGAATACTAGAGTGGGTTGCTATTTCCTTCTCCAAGGGATCTTTCTGGCCCAGGGATTGAACCTGTGTCTCCTGCAATGGCAGGCGGCTTTTTTTTCCCCATTGGGCCACCAGGGAAGCCCATTAGTCTCATGGCATATGTACTTCTGCAATGGGTCTTCTTGAGGTGACTAGCTCTGCAAGGAGATATATATTCATAGTTAAGTATTTCACATCTGTGAGTCTCTGTTCCGTCACTACCATTTTGACAATGCCTAATCTACCCTATTCAGACATCTTGGATCCCCTTTACATTCCTCTTTTCTTTGTTCAGTGTTCCATATCTCTTAACATAGTGTATAACTAAGTTAGTCATTATGTTTATTGTTTACTTCCCCACTAGAAGGTAAGGTCCATAAGATCAGGGGAATTTCTTTATTTGGTTCATTTATGATTTTCAAATGTTTAGATCATTATCTGGCACATGGTAGGGACACAACAAAAATTAGTTAATTAAATGAACGATGTGACAACCTTATTTTTCACCAATGAGTTCTCAATACAGTGGCCATCATTACTTCTCTAAAAGCATAAGTTAGCTTGGTTATGCCCGTTCAAAAATGTTTAAAAATGTTTTCCCATTAATGGTTTCTCACCGACATTAAAATTAATCATCAAATTCTTAATATGATCTATAAATTCTTCATAATCTGATTCAAAGTTTTTCTCTAACTTCATTCTAAGTCAGTCTTTAAACAATTTCAAAAGAATAATCCACCTAATCTGCATTTCTCTCTCATTCAAAACCCTCAAATACTTTTGATTTTGCCTTCACATCCTCCTCACATGCCATTATCTACATTTTATCCATCTCTTCTCTCCTAAACACACACACACACACACACACACACATCTTCTCTAGTAGATTGCAAGCTTCTTAAGAGCAAAATTAAGCTTTATCTGAAAATAAATTTAGCATATCATAGTGAATGGCACTTAGTGAATATTAAACTAGTTTTGGGGAATACAAGAAGTTATCCTATGACATAACTGAAAATTACTATAGAAGTTCTTTCATAACAGAGTATACACAAAACTATTTTTTTTAAATTTTCATTAAAAAATTTAAAACACAATTTTCACTCAGGAGGTATAAGCTGTATTATAAATAGAAAAACCACAAATATTATAAATGACTTTCTTCTTTATCTTCTTTGGTAAGTATATGATAATAACACTTGAGTTTTCTACAGAAATTATTCTCTTCTTGTCTGCACACTAGCATGTGTTTTCATTTAGAGTTTACTGACCCTAACATCCCCAGGTGATTGGAAACTGATATCCCAAGACAACATTTACTGAATTTAGACTTTCTGTCACCCATATAATCTTTTTGACTGTGACCTTCACTGCTCACACATCCAGTGGACTAAATGGAATGGAACAATGCATGAGGTGCCTGCACTTGAACTCATGTATTACATAACCTGTCTTAACCTTAACTTGGGGATATTTCTTTAGGGAGAATGAATAGAGATCTAATCCTTCTATTCTCTTGCTAACTGTGTTTTTTTTTTTTTTTTTTTCATCCAAACTAAATTCACCTTGCTATGACATTGATGAATTTCTCCCAAGTCCTACTGCATATAGGAACCAACCTTGCATGATGCTGGAACAATGGGAACTCACATAGATCGCAGATGTAAATGTAAATGAAAAAAGTAATTTGCAGTGAAACTTTTCTGTGTCTAATAAAACTGAAGCTCTGCATATACTTTGAGCAGTATGGCCCTTAGCTCCATACCCTAGAGAAATGGTGTCAGAGTCACAACATGAAAATCTAGTGAAGCATTGCTTCTAATGACAAAATATTAACAACATTCAAATATCCTGAGATGTTGAGTCAATGAATATTCTGAGGTATAATCATACAGGTGTGAAATAGATAATAGAGTTATTGATATAAACATTTATAAATTACACTAGTTTGCTAAAGTGGAAAAGTTGCAGAATAATATATACACTATGCAGGATATGCCTTACAATGGGTACCATCTTAGATATAGGACATACAAATTCAAAATACAAAAACAATATTATTTTTCTCTAAGCTAAACAGTGAAAACTGACCACTATCTGAAATTCTGTGTCCTTGATGAAGTACCAATGATGATTCCTCTTACACTCAGGAAACACAGGCTTAAAAAGTCCAAACACAGGGACAGAGGGGTGGAGGTGGATTATATGATTTAAACCTGGCCAATTAGAGTCACCAGGAAATTTTAGTAGAGTTACAAGAGAAATTGCTCACCAAATCAGTTTAATAAGCTGGGAACACACAGTTCCTGGATTATTGTGGCAAGCATGCCTGTCACTTGAGGGAAGCTTGCCATATAGGTAGAGAGAGATTAATTTTGGTTTCAACATATTCTTTACTCAGCTTCCCTGGAAGCTCAGATGGTTAAGAATCTGCCTGCAGTGCAGAAGACCTGGGTTTGATCCCTGGGTCAGGAAGATCCCCTTGAGTAGGGAATAGAAACCTACTCCAGTATTCTTGCCTACAGAATTCCATGGACAGAAGAGCCTGGCAGGTACAGTCCATGGGGTTGCAAAGAGTCGAACAGGACTGAACGACCAACACCTTCACTTTCATGTAATAAACTATTTCTGAGTTTTAATGCCCTCTTTCAGCACATTCATTCTTTTGCAAATGGTTGAGCAATCATTTAAAATTATTAAATTAACACTGATCAGAGCACTTACATTAGAGATATTGTAATTGATAAAAACAAATTGGAATTCATAAACCAGTGTGATATCAGTGAGGATTGGAGAGAAAAAAATCAAGAAACAAGATGCAGAACCCCAGTGGTATGCTGAAAAAATTGCTTAACATTTTTGTTCAAAATAATTTGGACATCTAACCAAATTATTTTATTTTAATTATTTATTTTTATTTATTTATTTATTTATTTTTATTGGTTGGAGGCTAATTACTTCACAACATTTCAGTGGGTTTTGTCATACATTGATATGAATCAGCCACAGATTTACACGTATTTTTAATTTTTTTAATAATAATTTAATTTTTCAAATTATTTTAAAATTAAATACCAGATGGACTAATTTGTTCAATAAAAATAGAGTATAAATAAGTAGAACTAAATTTCAGCATTCATTTTCTGGAATAGAAAGGAAGAAATTATAAAAGAGCAATTGAAATTAAAAATTTTTCCATATCATTAATTCTATGAACACAGATTAAAACAAATTGATAGCATTTTCTCTATGAGTTTGTAAAGAAATTATAATTTCTTTTGCTAAATGTTGCACAGGTTGTGATTGAATGAACATTTTAATGCATTCTTGAAAACATACTTAATTTTAAAGCTTTCTGAGAAACATTTACTAGGTGTATCCCATAATTCATAATTTTGTGCACCATTCAATTCTGTAATTCTTTCAGAAGTTTTCAAGATAGCTATCACTGATATATAAATATTATTATGTACAGTAAAAATAAATTCTAAATGTTCATCTATGATGAGTTGACCAAATAAATTTTCACATGTACTTTGTAAATTACTTAGCGCTAATGTGAAAGAACCTGCCTGCTAATGAAGAGACATAAAGAGATTTGGATTTGATCCTTGGGTCAGAAGATCCTCTGGAGAAAGGGATGGCAACCCACTCCAGTATTCTTGTCTGGAGAATCCCATGGACAGAGGGGCCTGGCGGACCCCAGCCCATAGGGTCACAAGGAGTCAGACACAAATGAAGCAACTTAGCATGCATGCACACATGCATGCATTTATTGAGTTTCATTTTTAAATGTGATAAAGTATACTTAAGAATCGCTTATTGATGATTTCAAGGTCCAAAATATGTATTGAATTATTTAACATTTATATTACTATGTTGTGAAAAATATGGAGTAATTTTTTAATTTGAAACCTTAATAATGCCATTGATTTTTTTTTGCCTATTTTCTATGCTGAATATGTATTTCCTTTATATCAGAATGATTCCAAATTCTAAAATAACACAAAATCATTTAAATCCTTACAGTTAGGTAGATATTGCTATAATGAGGATGGTGAGTTGTACAGAATAAGTAGAACTAAATATAGGCATTCATTTTCTGGAAGATTTGACATTATTTTTTGTGTGTATGTTTATTTCTTCTTAATATATATATTTTACTGAAGCATGTTGAGAAAATGTTTTAGGTGCACAACAAGGTAATTCAGTTATACATATAGACATATATTATTTTTCAGATTATGTCCCATTATAGGTTATTTCAAGATATTGACTATAGTTACCTGTGCTATACAGTAAACCTTTGGTGCTTGTTGTGTATCTATTTTTTTAAATTAGAAATCTAGCATTCTATTCATATTAAGCAGACTTGACATTCTTGCAAAAGTTTTCTATAAAGTATATTCAAGAAAGTACAGTTAACATAGAATGCCCACTGGAAAATGAAAAAGCTAATCAAATTTCTAAAATAACAATATTTCTTTGCTTTGTTTGTAGAATTATCTAGAGGATCCAGTTTTTAGCTTTATAATCATACTTTATAATACATCTTGAGAACAAAAATCATAAATGATATTTTAGCAAAGATTTTATGTTCTTTACTAAATTCTTATTGATGCTATAAAAAAATCCCACACATTTTGTGGCTTAAAACAATACAAATTTCTTATTGTAGAGCTTTGGATGTCAGAAGCCAAAAACAGGTTTCATTGAGCTAAAATTAATTCTTCTGCAGAACTGTGTTCCTTCTGGTAGCTTTAAGACATGTTTCTTTGCCTTTCGGGCTTCTATAACAGAACTATCCAAATTCCTTGATGTGTAGCTCCACGTAACTCTTGTCCAAGCTTCTGTTACCAGTTCTCTTTTCCTCTGCTCTGGTTAACACATTGCTTTTCTCTTTGCTTTCACTGTGATGTAACATTCTCTCACTCTGATCTATTCTCTCACTTTAGACTCATACCAATAATGCAGGATAATTTTCCCTTCTCAAAAATCCTTAATTCCATCTGCAAGGCACACATAAGACCTCTTTTGCTTTATCAGTCTAGTTCAGTTGCTCAGTCATGTCTGACTCTTTGCTACTCCATGGACTGTAACATGCCAGGCTTTGCTTTCCATCACCAACTCCCAGAGCTTGCTCAAACTCATGTCCATTGAGTCGGTGATGACATCCAACCATCCCATCCTCTGTTGTCCTCCTTCTCCTCCTGCCTTCAATCTTTCCCAGCATCAGGGTCTTTTCCAAGGAGTCAGTTCATTGTATCAGGTGGCCAAAGTATTAGAGTTTCAGTTTCAACATCAGTCCTTCCAATGAACACCCAGGACTGATCTCCTTTAGGATGGACTGGTTGGATCTCCTTGCAGTCCAAGGGCCTCTCAAGAGTCTTCTCCAACACCACAGTTCAAAAGCATCACTTCTTCAGTGCTCAGCTTTCTTTACAGTCCAAATCTCACATCCATACATGACTACTGGAAAAACCATAAATTTGACTAGATGGACCTTTGTCAGCAAAGTAATGTCTGTGCTTTTTAATATGCTGTCTAGATTGGTCATAGCTTTTCTTCCAAGGAGCAAACAACTTTTAATTTTATGGCTGAAGTCACCATCTGCAGTGATTTTGGAGCCCCCTAAAAAGTAGTCTCTCGCTGTTTTCATTGTTTCCCCATCTATTTGCCATGAAGTGATGGGATTGGATGCAACAATCTTCATTTTTTGTTTTATAAGATAACATAATCACAGGTCCAGGGATCAGGGTATGAACATGCTTTGAAGCTATTTTTTAGTCTATCAGTGAATATTAAAATTAATTTGAAAGATCAATTAAATAGCTCCTTTGTGGGTAAACTGATGGTCTAATACTTAATATCAAATTCTTCTCTATAAATGGGTAATTTCTGGTTAAATTCATGACAATCTGAGACATTGACTAAACAAATACATTATCTCTAGTGGATAGATTATTTAAGAGTAAACAGCTTTTATATATTTGACACATTCAGTAGTATCAGTAAAATGTGCACACAGATATTACATGTCAAAAACAATGTATGCTATTTGAAAATCAGGAAATCAGGTAATGAACTACAGCCTGTGTATGATTTACTAGTTCTATACAGTAAACTCTACTATCCTTTTCTTCAAGTTTCAGATTAAATGCTCCTTCCTCTAACATCTTCCTTAGTCATTCTAGATATACTAAGTTGATCCTGCCGTGATTTCACAGATCACTTGTCTTTCATATCTGCCATTGTATCACATTTGGTTTATTGATTTAAATAATCATGTCTCCCACTGACTAAAGACCTCTGGAGGCAGGAATATCATATTTATCTTTGCAACTTGAACAGAGGCTAGCAGCCAAATGTGCTCAATAAACATTTACTGTTTATTAAGTGAGTAATTAAATACATAGAAAAGGCTGAATCATTGAATAAGCAATTTTAAAAAGACATATATTGCAAGGCTGATTTAAACAAAAATACTGAGAATTTAAATATGACTGTCACTTTACTGTCTCTTTTATCCATTTCTCTGGATTTTAATATTAAGGCCAGTCACAGTGGGAATTTTACATTTGGTACTTTAGTCTTCCCTGGTGCTCATAAATGCAGTTACTTTATGAAAAAGCAGTTGGCTCTGTATTTCTGAAAGTCACTCTGATAGCTTTCACCCAGGGGTTTATTACGCTGAAAGTTCTGAAGAGTCATTTTCATGTCAACTATTATACTCTACAGTGCTTTACAGTAAGTGACTCTGGCCTGATTCCCTTTGTTCTCCAAGTATCATATCGTCAATTCTAAAGGAATCCATTATAACTAGATGGTATTCGTGTTATTTAAATATCTGCTGACAGTCAAAGAGTTATTTCTGTTCTGTCATGCCATTTTTGTTCATTCAGTGCTTACTGAAATTTCTCTGAGATTCCCAGGAAAAAGCTATTTAAAAATTTCATCTTCATATGAAATTGCTAGTGAATAAAGGAATAGAAGTAAAAAAAAAAAATACAAAGAATACAAATTAAACATAGTAGTCAAATTGTAATTTAAGAATAAGCATAGAATACTAAAGCATGACACTTCAAGCTTAATTTGCATTCACATTTGAAAATAAGTATATAATTGGATTTCCTTGTTGCCAGTAAAGGCACCTTTCCCTTAACTGTATTCTGACATTCCACTTATTTCCTTAATTAGTTGTCCATTGATTAATAACCAATAGCCATCACCTGCACTCTTATCCCACTGCATCCAGCCCAAATAAAACAGAGTGATTTTATCTGCTACTGGAGATTAAAATATGAACATACATAGTTCAGCTCTTTTTGATTCTTTGTTAAATATTTAATTATCCTTTCTACAGTCAGGAGTTAGAAAAAAATAAAGGAAAGTCTCTTGTATTAGGGGCAGCAATTTCCCTTGTATTGAGCTAGATTTGAATTATTAGTTCTGTAAAACAATGCATTCCAAAATTTAGACATGAAGGGAATTGTGAAAAGCCTTATTTCATGTATACATCTAAGTTGTGTTTCATATTCCAGATATACCACCAGAAACAGAATGTGATTCTTACCAAATACCTATACATATTTCTCACAAGGTCTGGCAGACTTAAGAGAAAAGTTATGATAAAAACTTCATAGATAGCTACATACAGCATAACTTGGCTAAAGCCTCTGGAGAAAATACATTTTGAGATACCTGTGAAAAGTGAAGCTTCTGTTATAACCAGAGTGGAAAGGTTTACTTATTTTTTTTATGTAAATAATGAATCATCATGATTCTAATTTTATAATTGGTCACCAATATCAGAAAGTAGGTGGCGGGTTTATAGCTGTTTCAGGTTGCCTGGCCTCGACCTTCTGGAGCATAATTCTGAAAGGATCAATCCCTTGTGCTAGACAACCAGAAAAAGGGAGGCAAAGAGTCCCAGTGAAGGCCATGCTTTAGGTGGATAGACTGTTAGCTTAGCAGTTTGTTAGGCTTGGGGGAGTGAAAAGACATTCTGCTATTTGCTGTGTAAGTCACAAAAGGTCTTCAGAGCAGGGATTCATGTAGGAGTTAATTTTCCAATTGTTGCATGAGATTGAATTTTAAATTTAAGTACTGGGCATTTATGGTATTTGGCCAGTTTGATACTGTTTTTATCTGATTTTGCACCTATTCGAAGTTAGAAAAAATATATTGATAGACTAATCTCTTGAATGCAAGTGAATTTTCCAGATTCCTTCCTTAACAAACTTTTTTTTTAGAGCTGTAGCAACTGCACATACATTATTGGCTAGGCCCAGGAATACCATCCACTGTGAACCAGAGTCAGATGTCATTTTTTAAAATTTACTTTTTAATTGGAGGGTGATTGTTGTACAATATTGTGTTGGTTTCTGCCATGTGTGCATGTATGTAGGTCACTTCAGTCCTGTCTGACTCTTTACGACCCAGTGGACTGCAGCCCACTGATTTCCTCTGTACATGGGATTCTCCAGGCAAGAATATGGAGACAAAAGTGTGTATATATACACTAGAGTGGGTTGCCGTTTCCTTCTCTAGGTGATCTTCCCCAGCTAGGGATCAGACTCGCATCTCCTGCGCGGCAGGCAGATTCTTGACTGCTAAGCCACCTGGGAAGCCCCTGGTTTCCGCCATACAACAACGTGAATCAGCCGTAAGTATACATATGCCCCCGCGTGAATCAGCCGTAAGTATACACATGCCCCCGCCCTCTGGAAGCTCCTTCCCATCCTCCACCCCATCCCACCCATCTAGGCTGTTACAGAGTACCATGTTGAATTCCCCGTGTTATAGAACAATTTCCTATTAGCTATCTATTTTACATAGAGTAACTGTATATGTTTCAATGCTATTCTCTCAATTCGTCCTACCATCTCCTTCCCCTGTCCACAAGTCTGTTCTCTATCTCTGTGTCTCTATTCCTGCCCTGCAAATAGGTTCAACAATACAATTTTTCTAGATTCCATATATGTGCATTAATACACGATATTTGTTTTTCTCTTTCTGACTTACTTCACTCTGTAAAACAGGCTATACGTTCATCCACCTCACTAGAACTGACACAAATTGTTCCTTTTTATGGCTGAATAATCTTCCATTGTATATTTGTATCACACAACTTTATTATGTGTGTGTGCTTGTTGATTATATTAGCACTGACCATGGATTAGGTATTCACATAGCAAGACTATAGATTACATGACACAAAGATATCTTCTATTTAAAGATTATAGTTAATATATAAAATATAAACAGAAATGATATCAATGATAAAACCCAAGCTGCTTTTTTTTCTTTCAATATTTCTGTCTGATCATTTGTATTATACTGCAATATTTATTTAAGAATCTTCATATTTCATTTTCCTAAATTGATATTTAATATAATTTAACTCTGTTGGTATATACTTGTTTCTATTGTGTCATTAAGATAGACCATGCTTACAGATTTATTTCCTATTAATATTCATCCTGAAAAATTATTAAAAACCTAGGTGATAGTTGTGTACAAATTAGCTCTTAAACTTTTAAAATTCAATTTTATTACTAAGAGCACTGTGGTTTATAAGAATGGAAAAATTCTCCCAAATGACAATGAAGTGTTTTTATCATTTACCCTACTCTTAAGAGCTTTCATGCATACTAGCAAAGGAAATAAATTCATATATTTAGTATAAATGGTGTGTCACTTGTTCTTTCTGCAAGAGATAATGTTAAACTATGTGATTCCTACATATGCATTTTCAACCTCTGAAAAACTGTTTGATTAAATGTTGTTCTGGAAGACAGAATAGAATGAAGATTAAACATTTATAAACCAGAAATCAAGGCAAGCAAATGATTATTATACTAAAGCTAAATGTTCAACTATACCACTATTGAAAAGGCTAGTATAGAAAAAGCAATGAAAAGACAAAAACGTAGAGAAATATTTTAAAATAAATACAGTTCAACCATGTAGTAAGTGGTACTTTCATGCTAAGTTACATCATATTTTCAGGGAGGTAATTTAAGTGTCTTTATACAGACAGAAAGAGAATTTATATCTCCATCTTTACTTGATTCAAATAAATCCTAACACATACACACTTAAAGTCTAGTCTTATTCATGACTTACAGCTGTTTTCTTGTGTTGCTATATGACGCAAATTTATTATGTCATTTAGCATGAAATTATATTTAAGCTATGTATTGATTGTTAAATTAAGTAAATTTAGGTGCTGTTTTTTTAACACAAGTTGCATTTCTTACAAGTGTTCACCTGTGATTTTTACATAGGTAGACTATCGAGGCAAGTGGGCCTTTTCAGACACATAAACATGGCATCAAACATAGAGGACACCGTAGGTGGTCTCACCTATTCTCAAAGATACACAGAGAACATGTTCACCACTGCTCTGTCAGCCATTCTCTTTCCTGACAGTTGATGTGCAGGAAGTACTCTTGGCTGTTATTTTCTTGATTCAAGATAGTTAGAGGTTTCTGAAAGATTGGTAACATGAAGAGAGACAGGCACTGTGTTAGTATGATAGAGCTGGAATTTGATAAGAAAGATTCTGACACCTTTCCATCAGCAGAGATGGTGACATGATGGATAGCTGAATAAGACAAGCAATAGTTAATGAATTGCCTATCTTTATATGTGACAAATCCATGCAACTGAAAATTTACAATGCTTTCTATAAGTTAATTTTGCAATTAGTATAAATGTTTAGAAAGTTGCCTGCATATCTTTTGGTAGACTTTAATTATAGTAATTATTGTCATTGCTCTAATAGTCATATGCAACTTTGGAAGCTTTTATATTACATTGAAAGCCAAGAAAATATACATGGAACTATTTGAAAAAGACTAGATTCTTTTCATCTTTTTTATGGTACATTCTTCTACAATTGGAATTTCTCCCTTTACTTATTCCAATAAGGCACCTTTTCTAACTTAAAGGGTAAATAAATGTTGATCAACATAGCATATACATAAAGGAAACTGGATACTTTTCCCCATAGAGTAATTAACTTTTAATGAGAAAGAGACAGAGTTGAGTTGCTATTAAAGGCTATCATAACAAAATTCCACAAACTGGATAACTTAAAATAACAAAAATTTCTTGTCATCATAGTTTTTGGACTCTATAAGTCTGAAATCAAGGTGGGATCAGAGCCAAGAACTCCCAAAAACCTCTGGAAGAAATTCCTTCCTTGTCTTTTCAAGCTTCTGGGTATCCTGAGTTGAGCAATATTAATTCCATCTCTACCTCCACCTTCACATGATTGTATATGTGTCTCTGTTTCTGTGTCCAAATTTCTCTCTTCTTGTAAGAACCAACCATATTGAATTACGGGCCTGCCTTACTCCAATATGACATTTTAACTAATTACATCTGCAATGGCCCTATTTTCAAATAAGGTCGTGTCCTGAAGGTTTAAGTCTTAATATGTCTTTTGGGGGGATGCAAGTCAAGCTAAAATTGATATATCTGCAGGAAAAGAAAGAGAGAAAATGAGAAGAAAATGCATTTTTGCTGAGATACTTTTCTGAACTCTGAATGAAAGTATGAATTACAGACCTTTTATTGTAAGGTTTTAAAAATGTTAATTTTAAAAAGGTCAAACTATTTACAAAAATTTTTATAAAAGCTGAAGTTTTCTATGTAAAAGAGATCTTTAAGAGATATTTGGTCATGACAATATCATACAATGTACTGTTGTTGGGAAAACTTGTGTATATTGCTAATGCATATGCATCATTCTGATATGTTTTACTGGAAACTACTTTTATGTATGGATGTGAGAGTTGGAACATAAGGCTGAGTGCCAAAGAACTGATGCTTTTGAATTGTGCTGTTGGAGAAGACTCTTGAGAGTCCCTTGGACTGAAACGAGATCAAACCAGTCATTTCTAAAGATCAGTCCTGAATATTCATTGGAAGGACTGACACTGAAGCTGAAGCTCTAATACTTTGGCCACCAGATGCTAAGAGCCAACTCATTAGTAAAGATCTTGATGCTTGGAAAGATTGAAGGCAGGAGGAGAAGGGGATGACAGAAGACAAGATGGTTGGATGGCATCACTGACTCAATGGACAGGAGTTTGAGCAAGCTCTGGGAGATGGTACAAGACAGGGTAGCCTGGTGTTCTGCAGTCCATGGGGTCACAAAGAGTTGGACATGACTGAGTGACTGAATAACTCTAATCTATAGGTTTTCTCTGATGGTTCAGTGGTAAAGAATCTGCCTACCAAAGCAAGAGATCCAAGTTTGACCCCTGGATCAAGAAGATGACCTAGAGAAGGAAATATCAAGCCATTGCAGTATTCTTGCATGGGAAGCCCCATGGACAGAGGATCCTGGGGGTCTAGTCTATGAGGTCGCAAAGATTCAGACATGACTTAGCAGCTAAACAACAATTACTCTAACCTTCATGGTTTGACAGAGGGTGGGATGGTTGGATGGCATCACTGACTCAATGGATATGAGTTTGAGCAAGCTCTGGGAGTTGGTGATAGACAGGGAGGCTTGGCATGCTACAGTCCATGGGGTCACAAAGCATCAGACACGACTGAGTGACTGAACTGAACTGAACACAGTTTGAAGCTTGGATATTAACGATACACAAAAGGGCACTGATATCCTTAATAAATTAGTAGTTTTAAAATATCAGAACACATGAATTGCAAAAGTATCATTGTTTTTATATCAATGTGTCAAATAAAGATCCCACAATCACATTATATCAACTAACAGGCATAAATATAAATGCACAAACAAAAGCACAGACAGAGCATGTTTTAAAGCGAAGGGAATTTCTTCATCAACCCTAAGTGTTTGGCTGCTTTCTAATCATATATATATATATATATAACCATAGACTAAAGAATAATAATTTCAATATTAAATTGTATATACTTAAGATATTAAATGCTAATTAAACCCAGAGATTCTATAGGATATAGCCCAGGTTTAAAGCTTGACCATCAGTAAATGTATTTCAGATATGGTAATATAATAATGCATATTTCATTAACTCCTTTCATTTTTCTCATTTTTTGCATTTAAAGAAATCTTATTTTGTTCACCAATTTAATAAAAACTATATCCATTTTATTTTGAATATATTTTGATGCTGTGTAGACACAATATTTAATGCTATAGAACACCTCTAAGTTTCTATGAGAGAAACTGCTCTTGAAAGTTTCATCAATATATGTAAAAGTAATATATTTCCATATGCAAATGCCTTAGAGTATGAACATATCTCTCTAATCACCTAACTTATGTAAAAGGATAAAGTCAGTTTATTTTACTTTGGCTATTTGAATATTTCAATTAATTGCTGCAATATTTTATATTAATAAATTAAGATTATATTAAGAAATATATTAAGAGTAATAAGTGCAGAAAACTTTACCTTAGGGGACATTTCAATTAATTAAATCCCACAATATGTATTGAATTTTATCTATCTAAATATATTATATATTTCAATATATCTATCTGTGAATATATGTCTAGGTATACACACATATTTATATGTGTGTGTCAGTTGTGAATCCTCATAAATACAAACTCTAACCACTTTCAGTGATTTACAGTGGTTTCAGAAATTCTCTCCACTTTCATATTTTCTTCATCCTTGATTATTTCATTTGCCTCTTAATGCCATCAGCTGAATCTGTCTTATAAACTTGTTTGAAGTTTATCAGAAAGGGTAAATCACTTTAATGAGAGTTATCCTCTTTCCTTGAGTTTGAGTTATGGATAACTTGAACTTTATATATATATATACATACATACATACATATGTTATACAGATATACATATGGAAAATAAATCTAGTATTTATTCCCTAAGTGTTAATTTTTTAAGTTAGATTTCAAAGTATTCCTAAGGGTTCAAATTCTGAGTAGGAAATGTTTGAAATATAGCAGTAAATTTTGTTCCTTGTTTTACTAAGGTCAACCACAGAAGGCTGATTCCTTGCAAACTAACTTTAAAAAAAGCCCACATAATTATATATATATATATATATATTATGTTTAGTTGGACATGCTAAAGGTTTTGACTGTGTGGATCATAACAAACTGTGGAAAGCCCTTAAATGAATCACAATACCAGACCACGTTACCTGTCTCCTAAGAAACCTGTATGCTGTTTAAAAAGCAACAGTTAGAACCCTGTATGGAACAATTGACTGGCTCAAGATTGACAAAAGAGTACAGTAAGGATGTCTGCTGTCACCCTGTCTGTTTAATCTATAAACTGAGTATACCATGAGAAATGCTGGGCTGGATGAGTTACAAGCTGGAATCAAGATAGGTGGGAGAAGCATCAACAACCTCAGATATGTGGATGATACCACTCTAATGGCAGAAAGCGAAGAGGAATTAAAGAGCCTCTTGATGAGAGTGAAGGAGGAGAGTGAAAGAACTGGCTTAAAACTAAATATTAAAAAAACAAACAAACAAACTAAGATATTGGCATCTGGCCCCATTATTTCATGGCAAATAAAAGGGGAAAGGTGGAAATAATTATAGACTTCCTCTTAGGCTCTAAAATCACTGTGGATGGTGACTGCAGCCATGAAATCAGAAGACAATTGATTATTGGTAGGAAAGCTATGACAAACCTAGACAGTGTGTTGAAAAGCAGAGACATTACTCTTTCGATGAAGGTTCATATAGTTTTTTTTTACTATATTTACTATAATTTTTACTATAATTAGTAAATTTACTAAATTTACTATAAAGGCTGTGGTTTTCCCAGTGGTCATGTTTGGTTGTGAGAGCTGGACTGTAAAGAAGGCAGAACACCACAGAACTGATGCCTTTGAACTGTGGTGCTAAAGACTCCTGACAGTCCCTTGGACAACAAGGAGATCAAACCAGACAATCTTAAGGGAAATCAACCCTGAAAACTCATTGGAAGGACTGATGCTGAATCTGAAGCTCCAGTATTTTGGTCATCTGATATGAACAGCCCTCACTGGGAAAGTCCCTGATTCTGGGAAAGACTGAGGACAGAAGAAGAGCGCATCAGAGGGTGAGATGGCTGGATGGCATCACCAATGCAATGAACATGAACTGGGGCAAACTTGGGAGATTGTGAGGCACAGGGAGACCTAGTGTGCTGCAGTCCATGGGATTACAAAGAGTGAGACACAACTGGGCTACTGAAAAATAAATATCTTCATATAAGAACTCCATGTAGTATGTTGAAATCTTACTTTTATTTTTATAATATTTGTATTTATTCCCTATTTATAAGAAAATCAAGTCATCATGAAACAAGGAATAGTTTAAAACCAATAGCTAAATTTAGAATTTAAACTTATGCTTTTCTGCATTAAAGTATAAAGGAAAAAAAAAAAAAAAGGCCCAAAGCTAGAGACTCTATTTGTCATGCATATTGGAAGCAAAAGATTAGCCTCACAAATATGTATTAAACTGTGATTATCAAAAGAAGATTCAACATCTAAACAGAAAAATGGTCAAAGGGCATGAACAGATAATTAAGAGACAATAAAACTAAAATGGGCAATGAATATAATGAAGAATGCCTAATCTTACAGGAAAAAAATTTGGAAAATGCAAATTTAAATCACAGTGAAGTTTGCTTGCATATCCCCTTGATTAGCAAAAGTTAGCAACAGTGTCCAGAACAGGATGTAGAAACACACAATTGCTTACATACTATTTTGAAATTGGTAAAAATTATTTTGGAAAGCAAGTTGAGAAAAATTTGGTATATCTTACTTCTTAGTTATATTTTCTGAGGCAAAAGAGAGAGAGAATACTTATAATAGCACTGCTTATATGAGCAAAGAAGCCAGAAAACATAAGTGTCCACCAAATGGAGGGTAGAAAAATAATTTCAACTACCTTCATGCATATGTACTGTATGTATGATGGAAAATGCAGTAATTGCAATGAACCTCAGGAAGAATGTTGGATGACAAAATCAAGCAGGAAAATAATTCATAGAATGATACATTTACATAAAATATATATTATAAATATTATTAAATACTCAAAATTTATTAGGAATACATATGTATTAAGTAAAAGACAATGATTTAATATGATGATAAACACTAAATTCTGGACCAGAGAATTTGTCTGGAATAATAAACCATCTTGAATAGCCAAAGAAATCCTGAAAAAGATAAACAAAGCTGAAAGCATTACACCACCTGACTCCAAACTATATTAAAAACTCTAATAATCCAAATGATATGCTACTGGCATAAAAATAGTTCCATAGACCAATGAACAAAATCAAGAACCCAGAAATAGACCCCATCTATATGGAACAACAGACTGGTTCCAAATAGGAAAAGGAGTACATCATGACTGTATATTGTCACCCTGCTTCTTTAACTTATATGCAGAGTACATCATGAGAAACGCTGGGCTGGAAGAAGCACAAGCTGGAATCAAGATTACTGGGAGAAATATCAATAACCTCAGATATGCAGATGACACCACCCTTATGGCAGAAAGTGAAGAGGAACTAAAAAGTCTCTTGATGAAAGTGAAAGAGGAGAGTGAAAAAGTTGGTTTAAAGCTCAACATTCAGAAAACTAAGATCATGGCATCCGGTCCCATCACTTCATGGTAAATAGATGGGGAGACAGTGGAAACAGTGTCAGACTTTATTTTTTTGGGCTCCAAAATCACTGCACATGGTGATTGCATCCATGAAATTAAAAGAAGCTTACTCCTTGGAAGGAAAGTTATGACCAATCTAGATAGCATATTAAAAAGCAGAGACATTACTTTGCCAACACAGGTCCATCTAGTCAAAGTTATGGTTTTTCCAGTGGTCATGTATGGATGTGAGAGTTGGACTGTGAAGAAAGTTGAGCACCAAAGAATTGATGCTTTCGAACTGTGGTGTTGGAGAGTACTCTTGAGAGTCCCTTGGACTGCAAGGAGATCCAGCCAGTCCATCCTAAAGGAGATCAGTCCTGGGTGTTCATTGGAAGGACGGATGCTGAAGCTGAAACTCCAATACTTTGGCCACCTCATGCAAAGAGTTGACTCATTGGAAAAGACCCTGATGCTGGGAGGGATTGGGAGCATGAGGAGAAGGGGACGACGGAGGATGAGATAGCTGGATGGCATCACCGACTCAATGGACATGAGTTTGAGTATACTCCGGGAGTTGGTGATGGACAGGGAGGCCTGGCATGCTGCAATCCATGGGGTGGCAAAGAGTCGGACACGACTGAGCAACTGAACTGAACTGATATAGTTAACTAATAATTTGACAAAAGTACCAAGAATACTTAATGGGAAAGGTTAGTTTCTTAAATAAATTGTGCTGGGAAAACTGCATAACCACATGCACATGAATGAAACTGAACACCTGTCTTATACAACTAAAAAAAAATAATTCAAAATGGGATAAAGACTTAAATGTAAAACTAAAAACTAAACCTAAAATTCTTAGAAGAAAACATACAGAAAAACTCCTTGACATTGGTCTTGACAACACTTTTTTGGATATGACACAAAAATCACAGGCATGAAAGCAAAAAATAAGTGGAACTACATCAAACTAAGTATATTATTCACAACAAAAGAAACAA
This sequence comes from Cervus canadensis, assembly GCF_019320065.1. NCBI lineage: Eukaryota > Metazoa > Chordata > Mammalia > Artiodactyla > Cervidae > Cervus > Cervus canadensis. The sequence continues at coordinate 30,494,782 of NC_057394.1, forward strand.
TCAAAATGAAACTGAAATCTATGGAATGTGAGAAAAATTTGCAAACCATATAACTCTCAAGACTCAGTAGCACAAAAGCAAACTATCTGATTAAAAGTTGAGCAGAGGAACTGAATAGTCACTTCTTTTTCCCAAAGAAGACAGGCAAATAGCCAACAGATACATGAAAACATGCTCAGCATTACTAGTTATCTAGGAAATGCAAATCAAACCCACAGTAAGATATTCACACCTGTTAGAATGACTTTCCTCAAAAAGAGGACAGTTGGCAACACTGTGAAGATAAGAGAAGCAAATAGATAGGCATTTGTAAATACAACGAAGTAATTTTTTGCTTTCAGTCTTTCATTGGGCACCAAAATAAAATTAGCTTTTAGTTTTGGCATTGATCACTTACTGGTTTCCTTTCCATCAGCAATTCTCTCCATATTTCCAATTGTCATAAATTTTTTTGACAGACCTAAACCTTCTTTCTACAGGAAGACTATCAATTTCTGCCAGAGGGTTGACACATCTAGCTAACAAGAATACAAATCTGCCCAACACTTATCCCTTTGTCCATTCCCAGTTAGATGGGGCAGATGGAGCAAAGCTGGATAAATATTACCTTATAAGATGGTCTCATACATTAAATAAGAAAGAAGCAGCAACTATTAATACTAGTTTAGGTAGATGAGAAGAAAATATAACCCATCTCACTATTTCCCATGAATTCAGGGAGTAATATTCTCATAGTATCATATTTAGAAATTGATCCTTTCACCAGAAATTATAAGCACAACCCAGATCCTGACACTAAATGAAAAGACAAGAAAAAATAAAGGAAAGGAAAAGAAAATGGCCCATTTACCCTAAAACAGTTAAGCAACATACATATTAAGTTTTAGTATACATTCATTTAATCTTTATAGCCTCATCATATGGTTGAGTAAGAAAGTATTTCAACTGTCCATTCCAGTTCCCAATTAATATTTTCTATGTCTAATAAGATACATGGAAATTTCATTATATGATATTTCTTGATCTATTATTGCATGATATCAGCACTAAAATAATTTCCCCCTTGACTATGTGATAAAAATGAGGTCCAAACTGAAATAATATTTTCAGTTGTAAACCTCTTACCATGTTAGACTTGTCTGCTTCAGTTAATGAATAATGCAAAATCAAATCGAGGGTGAGTAACTATGCTGGTTAAGACTTATCAGCGTCTACTTGAAACTATGGTAAAAGGCCAATGTAATAAGCCTGACATGGGCTTCCCTGCTGACTCAGTGGTGAAGAATCTGCCTGCCAATGTAGGAGATGCCAGTTTGATCCCAAGTTTGGGAAGATCCCCTGGAGAAGGAGATGGCAATCCAATTCAGAATTCTTGCCTGGGAAATCCCATGGACAGAGGAGCCTGGCAGGCTACAGTTCATGGGGTCACAAAGAGTTGGATATGGCTTAGTGACAAACAACAACGAAAACAACACATCTGCCTGGCAGCTATGGGTGGTCCAGATTTTGCCGACAGTGTATTTCTGCTTTTAGTGTTTTTTTTTTTTCTCTCCTTGTTCATGAAGCTGGGTATGGCAAACAGTTGTGCACCTATACTGCAAGCTGGTTAAGTTTCTTCTCCATCCCCAGGGCATTTTATTCATTCTAGTACAAATGTCCTTGGTTACTCTCCTGAGATTTGGGACAAGAAATCTGGCCATCTAGTTCCAAAGTGTCAAAAACCCTTTCCCTTTGGTGGTATTACATATATATATATACATATATGTGTGTGTGTATACACGTGCGTGCTCAGCCGTGTCCGACTCTCTGCAAAGATATATGTATATATATATTTGCATTTAAAAAAGCTAGAATAAATTGAAAAAATCTGTGTCTTGTTTGAGGAGTTGATGAGACCTGAAAAATAACATAAAAATTAAGGAAATAAATGTAGTTGCTATGAAATTTTTGATGGATCATTCTTAAAAGTGTTTCACTGGAGTGAATCCACCTTTCATTGGTTGATTTCAAAGTGAGAGCCTGACAGTAAATGGCTGTTTTTCACAGCTGTTCACTGATTTCATAGCTATTCCATTTATTTTCTCTATTTTAATGTCATTTTAAATAAAATATCCTGACAATTGCAACCAATTTAATTTTTCCAAAATTTTTCTACCACTTTTATTTTTATTTTATTTTAGAGAGTACTAATTATTTTCTTCTTATTCAATCCCACTTTAGGGAAGCTGAGAGAGAAGGACCATGACAGATTACTTCACATTATCCTGTTCCTCCAACATTAGTCACATAGGGAGTCTTAACAGTTGGAGCCCTTTTTTATTACATCATTAATCATAACCTGAGTTAAAGGAATGAGGACAAACTTAGTATCATTATACGACCAATACAAAGTTGCTTGCATTCTTAACAATCAGCAATGTCAGAAGTAGAATTCCATTTAAAAATTATGGCTGGAGTATGACAATTATCCTTTACTGGAAATGTGTTAAACACTTCTGCCTTTATTCAAATTGGCATGTTGAGAGCTTGTGTAATTAGCTACATTTCTTCAAAAGCATCAGCTACCTGTTTCCCAAGTAACACTGAAAACACTTTTCCATGCAGTGTCTGTTGCAAAAGAAAGAGGTCACTAATATCATTAACTGTTCTACAAGGGGTCAACAATGTCATATTAAAGTGGTTCCAGATTCTCTCCACTGAAACTGTAATTCTTTTTCATTATTTGCAGGAAGGAATTCTTCAAATCAAAGCATACCCCCCCCCCCCATTCCCTTTTGGCTATATATTCCTCTCTTCTACCTATTCAGTCACCAGGTTTAACCCAGTTGCTTTGGGAGTCGTAGGTTAGTCCTTAGTTACTTTCAATTTTAGTTAATGTCCCCATTGCCTAGATATTTCTTTTTGATCCACTAATTTTCCACTGACCTTTGATCTGTCATTTACGTCATTTATGTGATTTTTCTCTTATAGGTGGTCACCTTGCCTAAGTGACTTCTCATCAGCTATAGCTTAGAAACAAAGGTTTCACCACCATTTTCCTTATAGCCCCACTGGAAAAACAAACAAACAAAACTGAATAAATAAATAATTGTTGCTGAAACTACAGTGTCAATATTTGGTTTAATTATCTTGTTCATGAATATATCTGTGTAAGTCTTAAAGAAAAAAAGAGTAGAAAAATAGAAAAAAGCACTTATAAATATCTCTGAAATTTTTCAGGCACCTCTCTCAGTTTGTGTAAACAGATAAAACAAGCAGAAACCATCAGTGTTTTCACATTTGAACAATGAAGACAACGTTGCACTGGCTGTTTACAAGGGATTTCAAACTTTAAATACTCTCAACCACTAAGAAAATTATAGAAAGATATACACTCAAAAATGTTAAAGTATATCAACATGGAATCCTATATAATATTTAAATAAGTCAGAGGAAGATAGGAAGGAACAACAGAAAACCAGCTATAAAGTGGCAGACTTAAGTTTTAACAAAATAATAATCACCTTAAATGTAAACAGTCACAATATGCCAACTGAAAGGCAAAGACTGGCAGGGTGAATTTTAAAAATTGGTGCATCAAAGTGCTTCTAATAAGAAACTCCTTTCAAATTCAAAAATGTAAAATGGTTTAATGAACTTCTATTTAAACTTTAATCAAAAACTTTGTTTTTTGTATAGAAATTGACTGGCTTATTTTAAAACTTATATAGGAAGCAACTATATCTAAAATGGCTGAAACAAACTTGACAAACAAGAAAATGGGGAAATTACTCAATTTGATACTAAAGCTTACTAAAACTATAGCCAAGTTGCAGGATATAAAATTAACACACAGAAATCCCTTGCATTCCTATATACTAACAATGAAAAAACAGAAAGAGAAATTAAGGAAACAATACCATTCACCATTGCAACAAAAAGAATAAAATACTTAGGAGTATATCTACCTAAAGAAACAAAAGACCTATACATAGAAAACTATAAAACACTGATGAAAGAAATCAAAGAGGACACAAACAGATGGAGAAACATACCGTGTTCATGGATTGGAAGAATCAATATTGTCAAAATGGCTATTCTACCCAAAGCAATCTATAGATTCAATGCAATCCCTATCAAGCTACCAACGGTATTTTTCACAGAACTAGACCAAAGAATTTCACAATTTGTATGGAAATACAAAAAACCTCGAATAGCCAAAGTAATCTTGAGAAAGAAGAATGGAACTGGAGGAATCAACCTGCCTGACTTCAGACTCTACTACAAAGCCACAGTCATCAAGACAGTGTGGTACTGGCACAAAGACAGAAATATAGACCAATGGAACAGAATAGAAAGCCCAGAGATAAATCCACGAACCTATGGACACCTTATCTTTGACAAAGGAGGCAAGGATATACAATGGAAAAAAGACAACCTCTTTAACAAGTGGTGCTGGGAAAACTGGTCAACCACTTGTAAAAGAATGAAACTAGAACACTTTCTAACGCCATACACAAAAATAAACTCAAAATGGATTAAAGATCTAAATGTAAGACCAGAAACTATAAAACTCCTAGAGGAGAACATAGGCAAAACACTCTCCGACATAAATCACAGCAAGATCCTCTATGACCCACCTCCCAGAATATTGGAAATAAAAGCAAAACTAAACAAATGGGACCTAATGAAACTTAAAAGCTTTTGCACTACAAAGGAAACTATAAGTAAGGTGAAAAGACAGCCCTCAGACTGGGAGAAAATAATAGCAAATGAAGAAACAGACAAAGGATTAATCTCAAAAATATACAAGCAACTCCTGCAGCTCAATTCCAGAAAAATTAATGACCCAATCAAAAAATGGGCCAGAGAACTAAACAGACATTTCTCCAAAGAAGACATACAGATGGCTAACAAACACATGAAAAGGTGCTCAACATCACTCATTATTAGAGAAATGCAAATCAAAACCACAATGAGGTACCATTACACGCCAGTCAGGATGGCTGCTATCCAAAAGTCTACAAGCAATAAATGCTGGAGAGGGTGTGGAGAAAAGGGAACCCTCTTACACTGTTGGTGGGAATGCAAACTAGTACAGCCACTATGGAAAACAGTGTGGAGATTTCTTAAAAACCTAGAAATAGAACTGCCATATGACCCAGCAATCCCACTTCTGGGCATACACACTGAGGAAACCAGATCTGAAAGAGACACGTGCACCCCAATGTTCATCGCAGCACTGTTTATAATAGCCAGGACATGGAAGCAACCTAGATGCCCATCAGCAGATGAATGGATAAGGAAGCTGTGGTACATATACACCATGGAATATTACTCAGCTGTCAAAAAGAATTCATTTGAATCAGTCCTAATGAGATGGATGAAACTGGAGCCCATTATACAGAGTGAAGTAAGCCAGAAAGATAAAGAACATTACAGCATACTAACACATATATATGGAATTTAGAAAGATGGTAATGATAACCCTATATGCAAAACAGAAAAAGAGACACAGAAATACAGAACAGACTTTTGAACTCTGTGGGAGAATGTGAGGGTGGGATGTTTCAAAAGAACAGCATGTATACTATCTATGGTGAAACAGATCACCAGCCCAGGTGGAATGCATGAGACAAGTGCTCCAGCCTGGTGCACTGGGAAGACCCAGAGGAGTCGGGTGAAGAGGGAGGTGGGAGGGGGGATCGGGATGGGGAATAAGTGTAAATCTATGGCTGATTCATATCAATGTATGACAAAACCCACTGAAATGTTGTGAAGTAATTAGCCTCCAACTAATAAAAAAATTAAAAAAAAAAAAAAATAAAGTCATACTAAAGCTACAAAAAAAAAAAAAAAGAGTGAAAAAGGCAGGGCAGACACACTGAACATGGAAAAGAACAGAGGCTTTAGAAATAGACAAACAAAAACAGGCTGCAACTTTATTTTTGACAAGGTTGGAAAACCATTTCAACTGAGAAAAGATAGAATTTTTTTACAAATAGTGCCAGAGCAATTAGGCATACAAAGGCAAAATTATTAAAAAGAAACAAAAGAAATAAAAAACTCATTTTTAATCAAATGACACACTCACACGTCTTATACAAAATTAATATCAGAAGGGTCATGTATTTAAATGTAGGAAACAAAGCTATGTTTTGTTTGTTTGTTTGTTTGGAAAAACAAGGCCACATAAGGGAAATCCTCAGGATCTAAACCTAAGAAAAGTTTTTTAGGACTTGGTATCTAAAACATAAGCCATCAAAAGAAAAATACAGTTGAACCTTATCAAAGTTTAACACCACTGTTCTGCAAAAGATCATATTAATAGTATGAAACAACATGTTAAAGTCTGGGATAATATGCTCTGAAATCATCTATCTGACAAATGATAAGTATTTCAAGTATATTAAAAAATTTCAACTCAGGAAAACAAAAGTAAAATTAGAAAATGGGCAAGAGACATAAATGGCCATTTCAAACTAAAGGTATAGAATTGGCAAATAAGCATATGAAACAATATTTAACATCATTACTAACTAGATATATACAAATTAAAACCAGAATGATGAAAATAAAACAGCAACACTATCAGATGTTGGTGAGGAAGCAGAGACACTGAATCACATTTTGGGGAAAATAAAACAGTACTCTACCCTGCAAAACAGTTTTGAGATTCTTATAAAACTTCCATAAACTCAGCAGTTTCATGCTTAAGCATTTATACCAGATAAATGTAAAGTATGTTCACACAAAAACCTGTACACTCATTTTAATTGTAGATTTATACTTAATAGTCTCAAACTGGAAACCACCCAGATGTCCTTAGAATGGTGAATGGTTAAGCAACCTGTAACAATGACTTCATAAAATGGAATAAAAAGGAACAAAACAGTGATAATACAAAAGAACTTGGATGAATCTGAGGAAATTGTGATGAGTAAAGAAAGAAATCAATGTCAAAAAAGTTACATGTTGTATGATTCTAGTTATTTGGCATACTTGACATCACAAAGAGAAACAAAGAACAGATTAGTGGCTGCCAGGGGTTAGCAACAGGATGGGGTAGGGGAATAAGAAAGTGGGTAGAGTTATAAAAGTCAACAATAGGATCTGTGTGGTGACTATTTTATATTGACTGTGACGGTAGATACATGAAGTACACATGTGCTGAAATAGCACATTCGTACACACACACACACACATGAATGCTAGTAAAACTTGGAGATCTGAGTAATGGATTGTATCAATGCCAATAGCCTGGTCGTTACACTTAATGTTACACTACAGTTTTACAAAGCAGCCTCTTGGTGGAAACTGGGTAAAAAGTATACAGGAACTTTTTGTATCATTTCTAACAACTGCATGTAAATCTACAAACAATCGCAAAATTTTTATCAGTTTAAAAATTATAGTTGTCAGAAATATTTGAGGCCCAATGGCATCTCCTTTCATAGAGGACTTTCCATCTTTACTGCTTTGAAGTGTTCTCAGATGTCTAGTGCAAAGAGGCAAATAAAAGAAAAAAAGATGGAAAGTCTTTTAGAGACTCTAGACTTCAAAAACTTCTACTAATGGTTCTCACGAACAGGAGGCAAGGGAGAGGAAGCAATTTGCATTCTTAACCCACAAATTCAGGGAATATTTGGCAATGTGTGGAGAAAATTTGGTTGCCACAGTTGGAAAAGTGCCACTGGCATCTACTCATTGTAGAACTGGATAAAGACTAGATGGTATGTGCATACGTGTGTGCATACGTGTGTGCTAAGTCCCTTCAGTCATGTCTGACTCTCTGAAACCCTGTGGATCATAGCCCTATAGGCTCCTCTGTTCATGGGATTCTCCACGAAGTATTGGAATATTTAAATATTAAAACTCACTCCAGAATATTGGAGTGGGTTGTCATGCTCTCCTCCAAGGGATCTTCCCAACCCAGGGTTCAAACCTGTGTCTCTTTTGTACATCTCCTGCATAGGTAGGAGAGTTCTTTACCACTAGTGTCACCTGGGAAGCCCTCTAGATGGTATAAACTACTACAAAATTTATTATCATCTTCAGGGTCCTATAATCTTTTAACTACTGGCCTAGTAAATTTTTGTTATCTTGTTAACTCTCTAATGCCCTGAAGCAGAGGAGATTGGTACACATTATTATTATTATTATTTTCTTTTTGGCCCAGAGTTTCTAGCTTTTCTCTGTATTAATTCTACACTACCTTATCAACATGAGAACTTAAAATCTATAAATACATTTTTTATTTTAGAAGATTTTTGATTCTGTTCCTTTTGCTAAAATTTTATTTAATTGGAGGCTAATTACTTTACAATATTGTAGTGGTTTTTGCCATACGTTGACATGAATCAGCCATTGGTGTACCTACGTCCCACATCCTGAACCACCCTCCTACCTCCCTCCCCATTCCATCCCTCAGGGTCATCCCAGCGCACTGTCCCTAAGCTCCCTGTCTCATGCATTGAACCTGGACTGCCGATCTATTTCACATATGATAATATACACGTTTCAATGTTATTCTCTCAAATAGTCCCACCCTCGCCTTCTCCCAGAGTCCAAAAGTCTGTTCTTTACACCTGTGTCTCTTTAGCTGTCTCACATATAGGGTAATCATTACCATCTTTCTAAATTCCATATATATGCATTAATATACTATATTGGTGTTTTTCTTTCTGACTTACTTCATTCTGTAAAATAGACTTCAGTTTCATCCACTTCATTAGAACTGATTCAAATGCATTCTTTTTAATGGCTGAATAATATTCCACAGTGTGTACATACCACAGCTTTCTTATCCATTCATGTGCAAATGGACATCTAGGTCGCTTTCATATCCTAGCTATTGCAAACAGTGCTGTGATGAACATTGGGGTACCCATGTCTCTTTAAATTCTGGTTTCCTCAGTGTGTATGCCCAGCAGTGGGATTGCTGGGTCATATGGCAGTTCTTACCTAGAACATGGAGTAGCTCCTCTCAGCCACCACCCTTGGCCTCGGGCGTGGGGTAGCTCCTCTCAGCTCCAACACAATACACAAAAAAACTGTACAAAAAAGATCTTCATGACCCAGATTATCACGATGGTGTGATCACTCACCTAGAGCCAGACATCCTGGAATGTGAAGTCAAGTGGGCCTTAGGAAGCAACACTATGAACAAAGCTAGTGGAGGTGATGGAATTCCAGTTGAGCTAATTCAAATCCAGAAAGATGATGCTGTGAAAGTGTTGCACTCAATATGCCAGCAAATTTGGAAAACTCAGCAGTGGCCACAGGACAGGAAAAGGCCAGTTTTCATTCTAATCCCAAAGAAAGGCAATCCCGAAGAATGCTCAAACTACTGCACAATTGCACTCATCTCACACGCTAGTAAAGTAATGCTCAAAATTCTCCAAGCCAGGCTTCAGCAATACGTGAACCATGAACTTCCAGATGTTCAAACTGGTTTTAGAAAAGGCAGAGGAACCAGAGATCAAATTGCCAACATCTGCTGGATCATCAAAAAGCAAGGGAGTTCCAGAAAAACATCTATTTCTGCTTTATTGACTATGCCAAAGCCTTTGACTGTGTGGATCACAATAAACTGTGGAAAATCCTGAAAGAGATGGGAATACCAGACTACCTGACCTGCCTCTTGAGAAACCTGTATGCAGGTCAGGAAGCAACAGTTAGGACTGGACATGGAACAACAGACTGGTTCCAAATAGGAAAAGGAGTACATCAAGGCTGTATATTGTCACACTGCTTATTTAACTTCTATGCAGAGCACATCATGAGAAACGCTGGGCTGGAGGAAGCACAAGCTGGAATCAAGATTGCTGGGAGAAATATCAATAAGCTCAGATATGCAGATGACACCACCCTTATGGCAGAAAGTGAAGAAGAACTAAAGAGCCTCTTGATGAAAATGAAAGAGGAGGGTCAAAAAGTTGGCTGAAAGCTCACCATTCAGAAGACTAAGATCATGGCTTCTGGTCCCATCACTTCATGGCAAATAGATGGGGAAACAGTGGACACAGTGTCAGGTTTTATTTTTCTGGGCTCCAAAATCACTGCAGGTGGCGATTGCAGCCATGAAATTAAAAGACACTCCTCCTTGGAAGGAAAGTTATGACCAACCTAGACAGCATATTAAAAAGCACACACATTACTTTGCCAATAAAGGTCCATCTAGTCAAGGCTATGGTTTTGCAGTGGTCATGTATGGATGTGAGAGTTGGACTATAAAGAAAGCTGAGTGCCAAAGAATTGATGCTTTTGAACTGTGGTGTTGGAAAAGACTCTCGAGAGTCCCTTGGACTGCAAGGAGATCCAACCAGTCCACCCTAAAGGAGATCAGTTCTGGGTGTTCATTGGAAAGACTGATGTTGAAGCTGAAACTCCAGTACTTTTGCCACCTGATGCGAAGAGCTGACTCACTGGGAAAGACCCTGATGCTGGGAAAGATTGAGGGCAGGAGAAGGGGACGACAGAGGATGAGATGGTTGGATGGCATCACTGACTCGATGGACATGTGTTTGGGTGGACTCCAGGAGTTGGTCATGGACAAGGAAGGAGGCCTGGCGAGCTGTGGTTCATGGGGTCGCAAAGAGTCGGACACAAATGAGCGACTGAACTGAACTGATGACAGTTCTATTTCCAATTTTCTAAGGAATCGCCACACTGTTCTCCATAGTGACTGTACTAGTTTGCATTCCCACCAAGGGTGTAAGATGGTTCCTTTTTCTCATAACCTCTTCAGCATTTATTGTTTGTAGACTTTTTGATAGCAGCCATTCTGACTAGCATGAGATGGTACCTCATTGTGGTTTTGATTTGTATTTCTCTGATAATGAGTGATGTTGAGCATCTTTTCATATGTTTGTTAGCCATATTTATTTCTTCTTTGGAGAAATGTCTGTTTAGTTCTTTGGCCCATTTTTTGACTGGGTTGTTTATTTTTCTGGAATTAAACTGCATGAGCTGCTAGTATATTTTGGAGATTAATGCTTTGCAGTTGCTTCATTTGCTACTATTTTCTCCCATTCTGAAGGCTGTGTTTCCACCTTTCTTATAGTTTCCTTCGTTGTGCAAAAGCTTTTAAGTTTAATTATGTCCCATTTGTTTATATTTGCCTTTATTTCCATTACTCTGGGAGGTGGGTCATAAAGGATCCTGCTGTGATTTGTATCAGAGAGTGTTTTGCCTGTGTTTTCCTCCAGTCAATTTTATAGTCTCTGGTCTTAAATTTAGATCTTTAATCCATTTTGAATTCATTTTTGTGTATGGTGTTAGAAAGTGTTCTAGTTTAATTCTTTACAAGTGGTTGGCCAGTTTTCCCAGCACCACTTGTTAAAGAGTGTCTTTTCTCCATTGTATATTCTTGCCTCCTTTGTAAAAAATAAGGTGTTCATAGGTGCGTGGATTCATCGCTGGACTTTCTATTTTGTTCCATTGATCTATATTTCTGTGTTTATGCCAGTAACATACTCCTTAATGACTGTAGCTTTGTAGTATGTCTGAAGTCAGGCAGGTTGATTCCTCCAGTTCCATTCTTCTTTCTCAAGATTGCTTTGGCTATTCAAGGTTTTTTGTATTTCTATACAAATTGTGAAATTATTTGTTCTAATTCTCTGAAAAATAATGTTGGTAGCTTGATAGGATTGCATTGAATCTATAGATTGCTTTTGGAAGTATACTCATTTTCACTATATTGAGTCTTCAGATCCATGAACATGGCATATTTCTCCATCTATTTGTATCATCTTTGATTTCTCTCACCAGTGTTTTATAGTTTTCTATATATAGGTCTTTTGTTTCTTTAGGTAGATTTATTCCTCAGTATTTTATTGTCTTCATTGCAATGGTGAATGGAATTGTTTCCTTAATTTCTCTTTCTATTTTCTCATTGTCAGTGTATAGGAATGTAAGGGATTTCTGTGTGTTAATTGTATATCCTGCAACTTAACTATATTCATTGATTAGCTCTAGTAATTTTCTGGTGGTGTCTTTATGGTTTTCTCTATAGAGGATCATGTCATCTGCAAACAGTGAGAGTTTTACTTCTTCTTTTCCAATCTGGATTGCTTTTATTTCTTTTTCTTCTCTGATTGCTGTGGTTAAAACTTCCAAAACAATGTTGAATAGTAGTGGTGAGAATGGCACCTTTGTCTTGTACCTGACTTTAGGGGAAATGCTTTCAGTTTTTCACCATTGAGGATAATGTTTGCTCTGGATTTATAATATATGGTTTTTACTATATTGAAGGATATTCCTTCTATGTCTTCTTTCTGGAGGGTGTTTATCATAAATGAATGTTGAATTTTTTCAAAGGCTTTCTCTGCATCTATTGAGATAATCATATGGTTTTTATCTTTCAATTTGTTAATGTGGTGTATCATATCGATTGTTTTGTGAATATTGAAGAATCCTTGCATCCCTGGGATAAAGCCCACTTGGTCATTATGTGTGATCTTTTTAAGATGTTGTTGTATTCTGTTTGCTAGAATTTTGTTAAAGATTTTTGCATCTGTGTTCATCAGTGACATTGGCCTGTAGTCTTCTTTTTTTGTGGTGTCTGTCTGGTTTTGGTATTAGGGTGATGGTGGTCTCATAGAATGAGTTTTGGAGTTTACTTTCCTCTGCAATTTTCTGGAAAAGTTTGAGTAGGATAGGTGTTAACTCTACCAATTTTTGGTAGAATTCAGCTGTGAAGCCATCTGGTCCTGGGTTTTTGTTTGTTGGAAGATTTTTGATTACAGTTTCAATTTCTTTGCTTGTGATGAGTTCCTTTAGATTTTCTATTTCTTCCTGGTTCAGCTTTAGAAGGTTATACTTTTCTAAGAATTCATCCATTTCTTCCAAGTTGTCCATTTTATTGGCATATAGTTGCTGATAGTAGTCTTTTATGATCCTTTGTATTTCTGTGTTGTCTCTTGTGGTTTCTCCATTTTCATTTCTAATTTTACTGATTTGATTATTCTCCCTTTTTTTCTTAATGAGTCTGTCTAATGGTTTGTCTATTTTATTTATATTCTCAAAGAACCAGCTTTAAGTTTTATTGATTTTTGCTATAGTCTCCTTTGTTTCTTTTTCATTTATTTCTGCCCTAACTTTATGATTTCTTTCCTTCTACTAACTCTGGGTTTCTTCATTTCTTCCTTTTCTAGTTGCTTTAGGAGTAGAGTTAATTATTTGATTTTTCTCTTGTTTCTTGAGATAAGCTTGTACTGCTATGAACCTTCCCCTTAGTACTGCTTTTACTGAATCCCATAGGTTTTGGTTTGTCGTGCTTTCAGTTTCATTCGTTTCTATGCATATTTTGATTTTTTTTTAATTTCTTTTGTGATTTGTTGGTTATTCAGAAGTGTGTCGTTTAGCTTCCATATGTTTGCATTTTTAATAGCTTGTTTCCTGTAGTTGGCATCTAATCTTACTGCATTGTGATCACAAAAGATGCTTGAAATTATTTCAATTTTTTTGAATTTACCAAGGCTAGATCTATGGCCCAGGATATGATCTATCTTGGAGAATGTTCCAGGTGCACTTGAGAAAAAGTTGAAATTCATTGTTTTGGGGTGAAATGTCCTATAGATATTAATTAGGTCTAAATGGTCCATTGCATCATTAAAGTTTGTGCTTCCTTGATAATTTTGTTTAGTTGATCCATCCATAGGTGTGAGTGGGATATTAAAGTCTCCCACTATTGTTGTGTTACTGTTAATTTCCCCTTTCATACTTGTTAGCATTTGCCTTGCATATTGTGGTGCTCCTATGCTGGATGCATATATATTTATAATAGTTATATCTTCTTCTTGGATTGATCCTTTGATCATTATGTAGTATCCTTCTTTGTCTCCTTTCACAGCCTTTATTTCAAAGTGTATTTTATCTGATATGAGTATTGCTACTCCTGCTTTCTTCTGGTCTCCATTTGCGTGAAATATCTTTTTCCAGCCCTTCACTTTGTTTGTATGTGTCCCTTGTTTTGAGGTGGGTCTCTTGTAGACAGCATATACAGGGGTCTTGTTTTTGTATCCATTCAGCCAGTCTTTGTCTTTGGTTGGAGCATTCAACCCATTTACATTTAAGGTACTTATCGATAAGTATGATTCTGTTGCCATTTATTTTGTTGTTCTGGGTTCATGTTTATACACCTTTTCTGTGTTTCCTGTCTAGAGAAGATCCTTTAACATTTGTTGAAGAGCTGGTTTGGTAGTGCTGAATTCTTTCAGGTTTTGCTTGTCTGTAAAGATTTTGATTTCTCCTTCATATTCAAATGAGATCCTTGCTGGGTATAACAATCTGGGTTGTAGGTTTTTCTCTTTCATCACTTTAAGTATGTCTTGCCATTCCCTTCTGGCCTGAAGAGTTTCTATTGAAAGATCAGCTGTTATCCTTATGGGAATCCCCTTGTGGGTTATTTGTTGCTTTTCCCTTGCTAATTTTAATATTTGTTCTTTGTGTTTGATCTTCATTAATTTGTTTTGCCTTGAGTTTATCCTATTTGGGACTCTCTGGATTTCTAGGACTTGGGTGGCTATTTCCTTCTCCATTTTAGGGAAGTTATAAACTATTATCTCCTCAAGTATTTCCTCATGGCCTTTCTTTTTGTTTTCTTCTTCTGGGACTCCTATGATTCAAATGTTGGGGCATTGAACATTGTCCCAGAGGTCTCTGAGGTTGTCCTCACTTCTTTCAATTCTTTTTTCTTTGTTCCTCTCTGCTTCATTTATTTTCACCATTCTATCTTCCAACTCACTTATCCTATCTTCTGCCTCAGTTATTCTACTGTTGGTTCCCTTCAGAGTGCTTTTGATCTCAGTTATTGCAATATTCATTATTGATTCTTTTTTATTTCTTCTAAGTCCTTGTTAAACATTTCTTGCATCTTCTCAATCCTTATATCTAGTCTATTTATCTGTAACTCCATTTTGTTTTCAAGATTTTGGATCATCTTCACTATCTTCATTTTGAATACTTTTTCAGGTAGACTCTTTATCTCCTCCTTTTTTTTTTTTTTTTGGTTTGGTGGGTATTTATCATAATCATTTATCTGCTGAATATTCCTCTGTTTTTTCATTTTGTTTAGATTGCTGTGGTTGGGGTGGCCTTTCTGTCCCCTGGAAGTTTGTGGTTCCTCTTTATTGTGGAGGTTGCTCCCTGTGGGTGTGGTTGAACTAATGGTTTGTCAAGGTTTCCTGGTTGGGGAAGCTTGCGTTGGTGTTCTGGTGGGTGGAGCTGGATCTCTTCTCTCTGTAGTGCAATGAAGTGTCCAGTAGTGAGTTCTGATGTATCTGTGGGTTTGGTGTGACTTTGGGCAGCCTGTATTTTAATGCTAAGGGCTATGTTCCTGCATTGCTGGAGAATTAGTGTGGTATGTTTTACTCTGCAACTTTTTGGCTCTTGGGTGGACCTTGGTTTCAGTGTAGTAGACTTTTGGATGAGTTCTTATTGATTAATGTTCCCTGGAGTCAGGAGTTTTCTGTTGTTCTCAAGTTTTGGATTTAAGCCTCCTGCCTCGGGCTTTTAGTCTTATTCTTACAGTAGCCTCAGGACTTCTCCATCCATACAGTACTGATGATAAAACATCTAGGTTAATGGTGAGGGACACCCAGAGAGGTTCACAGAGTTACATGGAGAAGAGAAGAGGGAGGAGGGAGATAGAGGTGACCAGGAGGAGAGGAGGCAGAATCAAAAGGGAATAGAGCAATCTAGCCAGTAATCAATTCCTTATGTGGTCTCCACAGTCTGGAACACACAGAGAGGTTCATGTAGTTACATAGAGAAGAGGGAGGAGGGAGATAGAGGGGACCAGGAGGAGAAGAGGGGGAGTCCAAAGGGGAGAGATCAATCTAGCAAGTAATCAGTTCCCTAAGTGTTCTCCACAGCCCAGAACACCCAGAGGGATTGACAGAGTTAACAGAGAAGAGAAGGGGGAGGGTGGTAATAGAGGTGACCTGGGGGAGAAAAGGGAGAGTCAAAAGGGGAGAGAGCAATCAACCAGTAATCACACCCTTAGGCAAAAATGGGTACTGAAGATTATATTCATAAAAGTACAGAATTGATAACAAATACCAAAAAGCAAAGATTAAAAATCTAGAGTAGAGGTTAGGCCCTCAAAAATATAATATTAAAAGTACAAAACAAAATCAATAACAAAAATTATAAAATATATATATATATATATGAAATTTGCTTTAAAAATAGGGTCTTTTTTTTGCAAGGTAATAGTACGTTGTAAAAATTAAAGTTAAAGGAGTAATAAAGAACTTAAAAATAAAACAAAATTTAAAATATTAAAACAATTATAATAGTAAAAATATATTTAGGAATTTCTCTGGAGCTGTTGAGGGCAGTGTGGGGTCAGCTCAGTTTCAGACAGTTCCTTGTTCAAGCTTATATTTCTTCTCAAGGTCTTCAGGTCCCTTCCAATGCTTAGTCAATACTAACTACAGGGTTTTAATGTGTTGCACCTGTCACTTTCAGAGTGGTTCCCTCTTCTTTGTTTATTTTGACTTCCTCTGTTTGCAAGTCTCATCAGTGTCTAATTTTCGCCCTGGTCACTTACTTAGGCTCACTTGTTCAGTTGTGCTGTGGGGAGGGAGGAAGATTGCAAACAAATACCACTGGCCTGTGTGGGGAGTGCTCACAGTGTATGGGCCACACTGGGTTTGCCCCCGCTCATAGCATATGTGCTTTCCCGGTCTACAAGCTCAGGCTCCAGGTTGTTCTGCAGGGAACTGTCCAAAGCAGGCGGTGGGTTTTGTGCACTTCCCAGCTCTCAGCTGCTCAGGTTCAGGTTCTCAGGTATTCCACAAAGGCACAGACTCAGTTAGGCGTGCATTTTGTGCCCTTGCCAGGTCTGAGGAGCTCAGGCAACCAGGTGCTTGGTGAGCACACTTCCCAGGTGGTCAGTGAGTGCATCTTAATAACCTCCCCACCCCCAGCCACTCAGTTTCCTGGGTATGCTGCAAGAGTGCTGTCTCAGGTGTGTCATGTGTCTCCTCTGGGGAGCTGATCTCTGGCAGCGACCCTCCTGCCAGATGTCAACTTTCCAGGATCCCAGAAAGACTTGGTTAGCAACAAGGAGCCTACTCACATTTTGGTAGAGGATGCCATCTCTGGGGCCAAGATTGCCCCTTGTCTTCTGACTCTGGCTGTCGCTGACATGCCTCTCTGCCTCCTGCAGGAGGATGGGCTGGTCTGCAGCTGGCTAGCTTTTCTTTGGTATTTGCTCAATCCTTTGTTCTGTGAGTGGGCCAGGCTGAGCCCTAGGTTAGAGCTATTCACAGGAAAGTTCTCTCTGTCTCTCTCTCTTTTTCCCCTCTCTCTGGCTGTCCCACAGTTTGGGTTTCTATCTGACGTTAGCTCCCCCAGATTGTCCTCAGGGCATTCAAGCTCAGTCCATACCCTAAGCATGCAACGCGTGCCTTCCTGTTTAGCCCCTGCTCACTGGTGATGGAGGCGAGCGTCTGCGCTACTTCTCTGCTGGGAGTTACGGTTAGGTGCCTATTCTGTGGGTTGTTTTTTTTTTTTTTTCCCTCCAAATTATGCTGCCCTCTGAGATTTCAAGACTCCCCACAGACGTGCTGGTGAAAGGGTTTCCTGGTGTTTGGAAGCTTCTCCTCCTTCATGACTCCCTCCCTGGGACGGGTCTCCACCCCTAACTCTTTTGTCTCTCTTTTTGTCGTTTATGTTTTGTCCTACCTCCTTTTGAAGAGAACGGGCTGCCTTTCTGGGTCCTAGTGTCCTCCTCCAGCATTCAGAAGTTGTTTTGTGGGAGTTGCTCAGCATTCAAGTGATCTTTTGATGAACTTGTGGGGGAGAAAATGGTCTCCCTCTCCTATTCCTCTGCCATCTTAGGATCACCAAGCTGATTCTGTTTCTTTTTTTTTGGATGGTCTCCATTGACTGCAGGATCTTAGTTCCCTGACCAGGGACTGAACTCATGCCTCAGCATGGAAAGTGTATAGAGTCCTAAAAACTGGAGTGCCAAAGAACTCCTAAGACATTTTTGATTCTTTGTGAAGTATGTTCATTCTCCATTTAGAACGTATATTTGCTCTTTATCAAGTTTGCTTATTTTAAATATATACTCATTGCTATACAGTAATTTCACTCAACATATTTTAGTTTGCCTTTTATTTCTTCAAATATATCTATTCAGGGATTCCCAGGTGGCATTAGTGGTAAAGAACCTGTCTGCCAATGAAGGAGACATAAGAGACTTGAGTTTGATCCCTAGGTTTGGAAGATCCCCTGTAGGAGGGCATGGTAACCCATTCAAGTATTCTTGTCTAGAGAATCCCATGGATAGAGGAGCCTGGTGGGCTATAGTCCATGGGGTTGCAAACAGCTGGACACAACTGAAGCAACAGAGCATGCACACACACCTGCTACATACAGTGTGCTTATGATGTCTAATGTCTAAAAGCTCTTACTGATGTGCCACATTTTTCATTTCTTCTGCTGGTTCTTGCCTATTGTTAGTTTTTTCTTGTTTAAGTATTTTTTTTTTTTAATAACAACTGATTAAATTACAAATGATATGTAAAAAAAAGAAAAAAAAAACATGTTTAAAATAAAATCAATTTTTCCAAGTAGAATTAGTGTAAGAATTTATCAAAGGCTGTGGACACCACTGTAATAAAATATAAGCAGGAAGTTCAGGCATATGCTACATAGATTTTAGATTGGAAACACAGTGGCCTTTGCCACTGAAATAACTCAAATTAATTGTAATAAAAACTTGAGGTAACATAAAAATATATATGTGAGTATATATATATATATATATATATATACACACACACACAGAGACACACATATTTATATATAATACATATATGTTGTCATCATTTTAATTTGTATTCAATTACTTGTTTTCTACATTTTTGACTATCTTGTTTACATCACTTAAGTAACATCAAGTAAAAATAAAATTACAATTATGCTTAATAAAAACAGTTATTTGAAAAGAGACTGCAAGGAATGGAAAACTAGGACAAATAAATAACCTAACTCTACACCTAAAGCAATTAGAGAAGGAAGAAATGAAGAACCCCAGGGTTAGCAGAAGGAAAGAAATCTTAAAAATTAGGGCAGAAATAAATGCAAAAGAAACTAAAGAGACCATAGCAAAAATCAACAAAGCTAAAAGCTGGTTTTTTGAAAAAATAAACAAAATTGACAAACCATTAGCAAGACTCATTAAGAAGCAAAGAGAGAAGAACCAAATTAACAAAATTAGAAATGAAAATGGAGAGATCACAACAGACAACACTGAAATACAAAGGATCATAAGAGACTACTACCAGCAGCTCTATGCCAATAAAATGGACAACTTGGATGAAATGGACAAATTCTTAGAAAAGTATAACCTTCCAAAACTGAACCAGGAAGAAATAGAAGATCTTAACAGACCCATCACAAGCAAGGAAATCGAAACTGTCATCAAAAATCTTCCAGCAAACAAAAGCCAGGACCAGATGGCTTCACAGCTGAATTCTACCAAAAATTTAGAGAGGAGCTAACACCTATCTTACTCAAACTCTTCCAGAAAATTGCAGATGAAGGTAAGCTTCCAAACTCATTCTATGAGGCCACCATCACCCTAATTCAAAAACCAGACAAAGATGCCACAAAAAAAGAAAACTACAGGC
>NC_057394.1:30514512-30580889 GCF_019320065.1 Cervus canadensis
TGGATTTATCTCTGGGCTTCTATTCTGTTCCATTGATCTATATTTCTGTCTTTGTGCCAGTACCATACTGTCTTGATGACTGTGGCTTTGTAGTAGAGTCTGAAGTCAGGCAGGTTGATTCCTCCAGTTCCATTCTTCTTTCTCAAGATTACTTTGGCTATTCGAGGTTTTTTGTATTTCCATACAAATTGTGAAATTCTTTGGTCTAGTTCTGTGAAAAATACCGTTGGTAGCTGGATAGGGATTGCATTGAATCTATAGACTGCTTTGGGTAGAATAGCCATTTTGACAATATTGATTCTTCCAATCCATGAACACGGTATGTTTCTCCATCTGTTTGTGTCCTCTTTGATTTCTTTCATCAGTGTTTTATAGTTTTCTATGTATAGGTCTTTTGTTTCTTTAGGTAGATATACTCCTAAGTATTTTATTCTTTTCGTTGCAATGGTGAATGGTATTGTTTCCTTAATTTCTTTCTGTTTTTTCATTGTTAGTGTATAGGAATGCAAGGGATTTCTGTTGTGTTAATTTTTATATCCTGCAACTTTAACTATATTCATTGATTAGCTCTAGTAATTTTCTGGTAGAGTCTTTAGGGTTTTCTATGTAGAGGATCATGTCATCTGCAAACAGTGAGAGTTTCACTTCTTCTTTTCCTATCTGGATTCCTTTTACTTCTTTTTCTGCTCTGATTGCTGTGGCCAAAACTTCCAACACTATGTTGAATAGTAGTGGTGAGAGTGGGCACCCTTGTCTTGTTCTGATTTCAGGGGAAATGCTTTCAATTTTTCACCATTGAGGGTGATGCCTGCTGTGGGTTTGTCATATATAGCTTTTATTATGTTGAGGTATTGTTTCCTTCTCTATTCCTGCTTTTTGGAGAGTTTAATCATAAATCGAATGTAATTTTGTCAAAGCTTTCTCTGCGCTCAATTTGTTAATGTGGTGTATTACATTGATTGATTTGTGGATATTAAAGAATCCTTGCATTCCTGGGATAAAGCCCACTTGGTCATGGTGTATGATTTTTTTAATATGTTGTTGGATTCTGTTTGCTAGAATTTTGTAAGGATTTTTGCATCTATGTTCATCAGTGATATTGGCCTGTAGTTTTCTTTTTTTGTGGCATCCTTGTCTGGTTTTGGAATTAGGGTGATGGTGGCCTCATAGAATGAGTTTGGAAGTTTACCTTCTTCTGCAATTTTCTGGAAGAGTTTGAGTAAAATAGGTGTTAGCTCTTCTCTAAATTTTTGGTAGAATTCAGGCTGTGAGCCATCTGGTCTGGGCTTTGTTTGCTGGAAGATTTTTGATTACAGTTTCGATTTCCTTAGTTTCGATTTCCTTACTGTGATGGGTCTGTTAAGATCTTCTATTTCTTCCTGGTTCAGTTTTGGAAAGTTATACTTTTCTAAGAATTTGTCCATTTCATCCAAGTTGTCCATTTTATTGGCATAGAGCTGCTGGTAGTAGTCTCTTATGATCCTTTGTATTTCAGTGTTGTCTGTTGTGATCTCTCCATTTTCATTTCTAATTTTGTTAATTTGGTTCTTCTCTCTTTGTTTCTTAATGAGTCTTGCTAATGGTTTGTCAATTTTGTTTATTTTTTCAAAAAACCAGCTTTTAGCTTTGTTGATTTTTGCTATGGTCTCTTTAGTTTCTATTGCATTTATTTCTGCTTAATTTTTAAGATTTCTTTCCTTCTGCTAACCCTGGGGTTCTTCATTTCTTCCTTCTCTAATTGCTTTAGGTGTAGAGTTAGGTTATTTATTTGGCTTTTTTCTTGTTTCTTGATGTAAGCCTGTAATGCTATGAACCTTCCCCTTAGCACTGCTTTTACAGTGTCCCATAGGTTTTGGGTTGTTGTGTTTTCATTTTCATTCATTTCTATACATATTTTGATTTCTTTTTTGATTTCTTCTATGATTTGTTGGTTATTCAGAAGCGTGTTATTTAGCCTCCAGGTGTTTGAATTTTTAACAATTTTTTCCTGTAATTGAGATCTAATCTTACTGCACTGTGGTCAGAAAAGATGACTGGAATGATTTTAATTTTTTTGAATTTTCCAAGACTAGATTTATGGCCCAGGATGTGATCTATTCTGGAGAAGGTTCCGTGTGCACTTGAGAAAAAGGTGAAGTTGATTGTTTTGGGGTGAAATGTCCTATAGATATCAATTAGGTCTAGCTGGTCCATTGTGTCATTTAAGGTTTGTGTTTCCTTGTTAATTTTCTGTTTAGTTGATCTATCCATAGTTGTGAGTGGGGTATTAAAGTCTCCCACTATTATTGTGTTACTATTAATTTCCTCTTTCATACTCGTTAGTGTTTGCCGTACATATTGCGGTGCTCCTATGTTGGGTGCATATATATTTATAAATTGTTATATCTTCTTCTTGGATTGATCCTTTGATCATTATGTAGTGTCCTTCTTTGTCTCTTTTCACAGCTTTTATTTGAAAGTCTATTTTATCTGATATGAGTATTGCGACTCCTGCTTTCTTTTGGTCTCCATTTGCATGAAATATTTTTTTCCAGCCCTTCACTTTTAGTCTGTATGTGTCTCTTGTTTTGAGGTGGGTCTCTTGTAGACAGCATATATAGGGGTCTTGTTTTTGTATCCATTCAGCCAATCTTTGTCTTTTGGTTGGGGCATTCAACCCATTTACATTTAGGTAATTATTGATAGGTGTGGTCCCGTTGCCATTTACTTTGTTGTTTTGGGTTCACGTTTATACAACCTTTCTGCATTTCCTGTCTAGAGAAGATCCTTTAGCATTTGTTGAAGAGCTGGTTTGGTGGTGCTGAATTCTCTCAGCTTTTGCTTATCTGTAAAGCTTCTCCTTCATATCTGAATGAGATCCTTGCTGGATACAGTAATCTTAGGTTGTAGGTTATTCTCTTTCATTACTTTCAGGACGTCCTGCCATTCCCTTCTGGCCTGGAGGGTTTCTATGATAGATCAGCTGTTATCCTTATGGGAATCCCATTGTGTGTTATTTGTTGTTTTTCCCTTGCTGCTTTTAATATTTGTTCTTTGTGTTTGATCTTTGTTAATTTGATTAATATGTGTCTTGGGGTGTTTCGCCTTGGGTTTATCCTGTTTGGGACTCTCTGGGTTTCTTGGACTTGGGTGGCTATTTCCTTCCCCATTTTAGGGAAGTTTTCAGCTATTATCTCCTCGAGTATTTTCTCATGGCCTTTCTTTTTGTCTTCTTCTTCTGGGACTCCTATGATTTGAATGTTGGGGCGTTTCACATTGTCCCAGAGGTCCCTGAGGTTGTCCTCATTTCTTTTGATCCTTTTTTCTTTTTTCCTCTCTGCTTCATTTATTTCCACCATTTTATCTTCTACCTCACTTATCCTATCTTCTGCCTCCGTTATTCTACTCTTGGTTCCCTCCAAAGTGTTTTTGATCTCATTCATTGCATTGTTCATTTTTAATTGACTCTTTTTTATTTCTTCTAGGTCTTTATTAAACAATTCTTGTATCTTTTCAATCTTTGTCTCCAGGCTATTTATCTGTAACTCCATTTTGTTTTCAAGATTTTGGATCATTTTTATTATCATTATTCTAAATTCTTTTTCAGGTAGATTCCCTATCTCCTCCTCTTTTGTTTGACTTGGTGGGCATTTTTCATGTTCCTTTACCTGTTGGGTATTTCTTTGCCTTTTCATCTTGTTTAGATTGCTGTGTCTGGAGTGGACTTTCTGTATTCTGGAGGTCTGTGGTTCCTTTTTATTGTGGAGGATTTACCCAGTGGGTGGGGTTAGACGATTGGCTTGTCAAGGTTTCCTGGTTAGGGAAGCTTGCGTCAGTGTTCTGGTGCGTGGAACTTGATTTCTTCTCTTTGGAGAGCAATGGAGTGCCCAGTAATGAGTTTTGAGATGGGTCTATGTGTTAGGTGTGACCTTGGGCAGCCTGTATGTTGACATTCAGGGCTATGTTCCTGCGTTGCTGGAGAATTTGCGTGGTATGTCTTGCTCTAAAACTTATTGGCTCTTGGGTGGTGGTTGGTTTCAGTGTAGGTATGAAGGCTTTTGGACAGTCACTTATTACTTAAAGTTCCATGTAGTCAGGAGTTTTCTGGTGTTCTCAGGTTTTGGGCTTAAGTTTCCTGCCTCTGGATTTCAGTTTTATTCTTCCTGTAGTCTCAGGACTTCTCCAACTATACAGCACTGATAATAAAACTTCTAGGTTAATGGCGAAAAGATTCTCCCCTGTTAGGGACACCCAGAGAGGTTCACAGAGTTACATGAACAGGAGAAAAGGGAGGAGGGAGATAGAGATGAGCAGGAGGAGAAAAAGGGGGACTCAAGAGGAGAGAGACAGATCTACGCAGCTGTCTGTTCCCAGAGTGTTCTCCGTATCTCAGACACCTACAAGGATTCACAGAATTGGATTGGGAAGAGAAGGGGAAAGGAGGAAATAGAGGTGTTCTGAGGTATAAAACAGAGATTCAAGATTGGGAGAGAATAATCTTCAGTTTAAAGATAGGGCTTCTCTTTTTTTTTTTTTTTGTAAGGTTATAGTGTAGTGAAAATGAAAATGGAGAGTAGTAGAGGAGTACTAGAGGACTTTAAAAGAAATAAGAGAAAAAGAAAAATAGAAAATAAAAGAGAAAACGGAAAGAAAAAGAAGAAAAAAACAAAAAAAAGAAAGAAAGAAAAAAAAAAATTTTTTTTCCCCTAATTAAAAAAATCGTAAAAATCTCTGAAAATGAAAGTTAAGGAGTAATGGGGGAGTAATAGGGAATTTTAAAGGAAAATAAAAGAGAAAAAATAAAAAAGAAAAAATATAAAAAGAAAAAAAAAATTTTTTTTTTCCTTACTTACAAAAAAAAAAGTAAAAATATATCTAGGAATTTCTCTGGAGCTGTTGCGGTCAGCGTGGGTTCGGCTCAGTTTCAGATAGCTCCTCGTTCCAGCTTACACTTCTCGATATCTACAGGGCCCTTCCGGTGAAGTCGGTGTTTTCTACAGGGATTTTAATCTGTTGCACCAGTCCCTTCTGAAGCGGTTCCCTTTGTTTATTTGGCTTCTGTTTGCCGGTCTCTTCAGAGCCTCATTTCCGCCCTGACACAGGCGGGCGGAGGTGGACTCTTATTCAGGTAGCTAGTTCCGTTGCGCTGCTGGGAGGGGCTGACGCTGCTGGGAGGGGCTGACGCTGCGGGGCGGGGCTGACGCTGCGGGGCGGGGCTGGCGCTGCGGGGCGGGGCTGACGCTGCGGGGAGGGGCTGGCCCTGCGGGGGCGGGCTGGCGCTGCCGGGAGGGGCTGACGCTGCTTTCTCCGTCTGCGCTGCTCAGGCTCCCGGCTGTTCTATATGGAGCGCGCCCGCGCTGCACTAGGTTCCAGCTCTCGGGTGTTACACAAAAGCGTGAAAGGAAAAGCTGCGCCTGCTCTCTGTGCCTTCCCCGTCAGAGCGGTCCAGGCAGCGAGGGGCTTGATGGGCGCACTCTCCCCAGGTGTGGCGCGCCCACTCCCTTCCGCGGACCCAGTCTCAGTTTCCGCTGGCGCCAGTAGGGTGCGCGCGCCTTCCGCCCTCTGCGTCCCCAGCCCCAGTCCCCGCCCGCGCCGGTCGGGTGCCTGAGCCCTGTGTCTCGCCGCGACCTTCCCCTCCCCCCTGCCTCCTGCCTCCGGCGGGGCTGGGCGGGTCCACAGCCTGCGACCTCTTCTTGGGACTTTCTCCGTCCCTTTGTTCTGCGAACGGGGGGCAGTGTGTTCCGGCCGGTTAATTTTCTCTCTCTCTTTTGGTCTCCCACAGTTCAAGTTGGCACCTCACAGAAGCTCCCTCCGATTGTCCTCAGGGCACTCAGGCCCGGACCCTAGTCCAAGCAAGGCCGCCTAAGACTCCCTTCCCGGGACAGGTCTCCGCCCTTAGCTCTTTTGTCTCACTTTTTATCTTTTATATTCCTACCTCCTTTCGAAGACAATGGTCTGCTTTTCTGGGTGCCTGATGACCTCAGCTAGCGATCAGAAGTTGTTTTGTGAGGTTTGCTCTGCATTCAGTTATTCTTTTGATGAATTTGTAGGAGAGAAAGTGGTCTCCCCGTCCTACTCCTCCGCCATCTTGGCTCCTCCCTCACTCTTTTCTATATACTCTCAACTCTCTTGCCTATTTTTTTCTTTCATCTTGTACACATAAACACACAAACACATATCTTGGTTTAATTCAACTCTCCATCTATCCCATGCTTGTCTGAACATGAAGGGCTGAATATAGCTGATAAAACTCACAACTCTGCTGACTGGCCTCATGTAATAATTATGACCATGGGCCTCAAATGGGCCGTCTGTGCCCCTCAACAATTGACTGCATTTATCTAGTCAATTGATAACCTTAACTCTCTGAAAAACCACTTCATACAATTCTTTTCTCAGCAATTCCTTCTTCCATTTAGCCACGGACTTTGCTTGTCTCATCAAGGAAATGGAATAAGTCAGAAGAGAATATCTGTATCCCCCCACCATCACATCTGTCATCTCACTGCATGTGTGCTGTGTGCTCTGTACTGCCTTGTGCTACAAAGGATGAAGTGTCTGTACTCCTGTGTGAGACCTGCCACACCACTCATGCCTGGAATAACCACCTCTCTCACCTCCTCAATTGCTTCTACAATCATCTCCTGTCTCTCTTGCACCATGACTTCCCCCCTCTCTACTGAGTCATTTTTATTAACTACCAATATCTTGGAATAGCTCCCATTTTAAAAACAAAAACACAAGCTCCTTTGATCCCACATCACTCTCCTGCTATCACCTATTTTTCTATTTGCATTTATAGCAAAACCTTCCAAGGATTGTCTCCACGATTCTAATGCCCACTCCACTCTCTCTATTGAACCTTCTCTACTCAGCCTTTTATACCTTTCATGCCACTGAAACTACTCTTATCTAGGTTACTAGTTACCTCCACATTGCCAAGTTGAAGGTCATATTCACAATCTGACTGCTCCAGTTGCCTGCTCCTTCTTTTGTAAAGCCCTTTCTTCATATGGCTTTGTAATCCAAGTTTGGTTCTCTTCTTACCTTTATGCTCTGTCTCAGCTTCCTTTGTTGAATCCTCCTTGTTTGGCCCTTTGCTGAAAACTGATGTGCTTCATGATCCAAAGCCCTAGGTCCAGTTTATCAGCAGCATTCAGTCCTCAAGTGATATCACTTCATCCTTTACTATAGTTTTAAATACCAACTACACTTGTGGATATATTTGCATGCCAAACTTACATCTCCAATATCGACCTTTCTCTTGAAATCCTAGTGTGTATAGCCAATTGCCTGTTAGATATCTAATAGGAATGTCAAATCCAATATGTCTAAAACTGAACTCTTGATTTATTTCTTTCAGGTCGGCACCTCGCCCTAGTGTTATCTCAGTTAATGAAACCACTGTTTATCATGTTACTCAGGCCAAAAATCGTGTGATATAATCTTGACTCCTTTCTTCCAGTTTCTTAGTTTCTTAACCCTGGATAGGCTCTACCATCAAGTATAACCTGAACCTGGGAACTTCACACCAGCACTATCACACCAACTTCATCCAAGTCACTGTTGGTCATCTTGGCCAGTGCAGTAATGGGTACACTGGGCTCCAGGACCCCCTTCTCTCATCAGCAATGCCCTCATGATCTGGCACCTGCAACCACTGGTGCCTCATCTGCCTCTTCACTCCTCTGATTCCACTCCAGCTACACTACTGGTGCTCCTGGATCATACCAAGCACTCTCCCACTTCAGGGCAGTTGCACGCCCTCCCTGCGCTGTCTTGAATGCAGTCACTCAAGATACCCTTGTGACTCACGCCCTCACTCACTCATATCTCTGATCTGGTCTTCCCTAAAGTACCATGTTTCCATCACCCCTCTATACTCTTCCCAGACTTTGTGTCTTTCTACCAATAATCCCACCTGACATTATCTATGTCTTTAATTATGTCTCCACCACTAGAATTTCAGCTTCATGAGGGGAGGGACCTTATATGTCATAACTCTCTTTTGGAATCTCAGTGTACCCAGAAGAGTGCCTGACACATAATAGGTGTTTGATAAGGTTGAGATTGGCATATGCACATTGCTGTATGTAAAACAGATAGCCAAAGAGGACCAACTGTACAGCCCAAGGAGCTCTACTCAATACTCTGTAATAATTTATATGGGAAAAGGATCTGAAAAAAGAATAGATATATGAATGTGTATAACTAAATCACTTCGCTGTACACCTAAAACTAACAGAACATTGTGAATCAGCTATACTCTAATATAAAATTTAAAAAATTTTAAAATACTTATTGAATAAATGAACAAAACTTCCTTGTGAGTCTTGGGTGGGATAAAAGCAGAATATAAGATTGATTCTCAACAGCCTCACTTTATATTTAGAAGTAGAATCTCCAGTGATCTCAAGTATCATCACTACTCTTCTCTTCCCTTATACAACATGAACTGCCCTAGAAGTCTTCTAGAGAACATGGGATGGATGTTATAGTTATTGAAATCATAGAAGTATTGAGGTTTTCAAACATACATGAAATCACAACACTCCTCTGCTTGTTTTCTACTGCACTTTGATCTATATTAAAAGTCTTAGCACAGCCATGTGATCCGGCTCCAGCCTACCTCTGAACGTCATCGTGTACCAGCATCTTTCTTGCTCACCTCTCTGCAGTCACAGCAGTCCTGGGTTTCACCATGGCACCACACTGGTTCCTGCCTCAGCGCCTTAGCACTTACCATTCCCCCCGCCTGAACACCCTTCCCTCAGATCTACACACAGCTGGCTTCTAGGGATTCAGACCTCAGTCTAAACCCCAAGTGCCCTCCCCCTTGACCAGTCTGGCTAATACCAGCTGTGCCCCTCTTGCCTCAGGAAATCTATACCTATGACTCAGTTTTCCCCTTATATCATAACCTGGAATGACTTTGCTGATTTTTCCAAGTTTATTATCTTCATTCCCCCACTACAATGTGAGCTCTGGAAAGCAGTGGCCTCGGTTGCCTTTCACTGAGGTTCCCTCAGCTGGAGCTTGCCTTAGGGAAGAAGCCATGTGGCTGTTTGCTGCAGAAGGAAGCCCCTGCCCAGGCTTCAGGGCTGTGCCCACATCAGAAAGCTGCTTCCCACTACCCTCAGTCAGGCCTGGCTGGCGTGGAGCTGCCGAAGACCCAGGCCTCCGCCCGGTGTCTCTGCCGGGCTGCCCTCCCTCCCCTAGGAGCTCTCAGGCCCTTACCTTGATGGCCCCCGTGGCTATCTGGATGTGGTGCAGCCGCCGCAGGGTGCTCTCCCTGTCGATGAAGTAGGAGGCCGCCAGCTGGTGCAGGGTCTCCAGGGACACGGCGGAGCTGTTCCCACTGCCCCCGATCCCAGAGGCACTTCCTGCCGTCTCTGATTTCCGGCTCAGTTTCCGCTTGTCCACAAAAATGGTCAGGGACTCTTCTCCTACAGCAAGCAACATGGGTGTCCTGGTGAGGCCTTCAGCTCCCCGAGCCCCTGCCCATCAGAACGTGAAACCCTCCTCCAGCAGAGACTGAGCTAAGAGGGCGCCTGGGGCCCCTGCTGACAGCCTGTTCCCATCCCTACCACAACGCTCTCATCAGACTGCACCACAGGATAAGGGCACCACTGCCTGAGAGGCCAGCCTCCTCCTCCCCACTTCTGTAATCGCCCAAAGCTCATCCCCCGCCCCGCCAGCTTATCCATTTAACATCCTCTATTGATCTCTGTCTCAGGCAATCTACCTCCATGGGGAAGATAAAATTCTCTCTCTCAAGTTGTTTATAAAGAATCACCGTGGATATTTCTGCTCCCTAAGAAAGGGCAAAAGCCTTGAAGCTCAACCTCCCTTCTCGCCTTCAAACGCTCAACACCTACGACATGTCAGCAGCTGGCCTGAGCCCTTGGAGTGTTCCTTTGTAGTCCGTAAGACAGTGAGCTAAATGTCATAATAAATCCTCCTTTCCTCTTTCCAGGACAGAGAGAACTCTGCCTCTTTCCAGCTCTCAATTCTGCTCTGGGTCCTAGCCAGAGGTTGTACCACCCCACCTTTGCCTCCATCCAGTCCAGAATCATTGGACTCTGTTTGGCTGGTTACCAATCTCTACAGAGTGGAAGCAGAGAGATCAGGGACTTAACGAACATTTACTTCTTTGCCTATGTGTCTGGGCTTCCCTGGTGGCTCAGGTGGTAAAGAGTCTGCCTGCAATGCAGGAGTGCGTGTGTGCTACGTCGCTTCAGTCATGTCCAACTCTGTGTGACCCTGTGGACAGTAGCCAGCTAGGCTCCTCTGTCCCTGGACAAGAATACTGGAGTGGGTTGCCATTTCCTCCTCCAGCGGATCTTCCTGACCCAGGGATCGAACCTGGGTCTCTTATGTCTCCTGCATTGGCAGGCTGGTTTTTTACCACTAGTGCCACCTGGGCTGCCAGCAGGAGATGCGGGTTCAATTCCTGGGTTGGGAAGATCCCCTGGAGGAGGAAATGGCTACTCATTCCAGTATTCTTGCCTGGAGAATCCCATGGACAGAGGAGCTTGGCAGGCTACAGTCCATGGAGTCACAAAGCGTTGGACACGACTGAGCACACGTACTGACTGCTGTAGCCACAGCCAATATTAGGATATGGAGAAACTTCAGGGGTAGATGGCTCAGTCAAAAGAAAACTGGGAGCGCCCCCTGCTGGCAAGTGCTTAGTAGACGTCTGTCCCCCAACCTCCTTACCCCACAACCTCCTCCCCAGGAGGATGCTTATAAGCAAAGCAATGTTCTGGCAATGAAATTGGATGTCAAGAGATTACACTGTTGACAAATGCACCAGAATGAGAACATTTCCCAGTCAAAACAATGACAGGAAGAATAAAAGATCTAGGAAAAGTATCGAAGCTGTAGTCAACAGGTGTTAGAAAGCTATTTCCAATGGCCTGGCAACCAGCGAGTGTAGGATGGTAGGATGAAGATACTGCTTACCTCCGAGGGTGGCAGAAAGTAGGAAGTGAGTGCCATACTTTTTGATCAGGTTTTCGGTGACCTGTTGCACGTTGGGTCTCCTTCCCAGGAGGCGTATGTTCCGGATAAACTCTGGGGCAAGAGGCAGTGGCAAACTAAAGAAGTCCTTCCTTTCCAGAGCCAGGTTGTTCACTTTCCAACGTGCAAACTCCCTGGAGGGAAAGACAAGGACAAGCTCAATTGTATTCTGGGACAAGAGGAATAAAATTGGGAGCAGGTGTGTTTCTCCCTTCACTAGCACCGCCTCATCTCCTCTCAGCACACATCTCTGCAGATGGAGACACCGCTGCCTGAAAGAGGCCCTCTGGCCTCTCGTTCCCAGGTGATAAGAAAGCCCTACCCCAGCTGACCTCCCAGAATATGCTTCCACTCAGCTTTCTCATTGGAGAGTGGCTTCCCTTCTCCCGAAGGCAGTCATGGTAGTAGTGTGTAGGAGGGGAAAAACAAACGATGAAAATATTGAAAGTGGTTTGCAGAAATAGGAAAATGAAAGAAAGTGCAGTCGTTTGGTCATGTCCGACTCTTTGCCACCCCATGGACTGTAGCCCACCAGGCTCCTCTGTCCATGTGGTTCTCCAGGCAAAAATACTGGGATGGGTTACCATTCCCTTCTCCAGGGGATCTTCCCAACCCAGGGATCACACCTGGGTCTCCTGCACTGCAGGCAGATTCTTTACCATCTGAGCCACGAGGGAAGCAGAAATAAGACCTAGTCACAATTGCAAATCAGTGGATGAGTCACCTCACGGCCTCTGTCACCCATTTGTAAAGTCAGAAGATTGGTTGAGAACAACAGTTCTTAAACTTTTCGGTCTCAGGATACCACCACACTCTTAAAAATGAAGAGCCCCCTGTATTTATGTGGTTTATATCTAATGATAATTACCACTTTAGAAATTGAAACTGAGAAATTTAAATCCATTTTTTTCATTATAAAATAACAGAAATAAAGCCATTACAAGTAATATAAATAACATATTTGTATGACAATCACTGTATGTTCTGAAGTAAAACAGATTTAGTAAGAAGAATGGCATTTTCTTTGCCTTTTGGCAAATCTCTTGAGTTTCTGGCTTAGCAGAGGAGAGCTGCATCTTGTATTCTGTGTTCAATCTGTTGTGATAATTGTGAATATTCTTCTTTGGGACCACACTACACTCAACAAACATAC
The DNA here is from genome assembly GCF_019320065.1 of Cervus canadensis. Taxonomy (NCBI): domain Eukaryota; kingdom Metazoa; phylum Chordata; class Mammalia; order Artiodactyla; family Cervidae; genus Cervus; species Cervus canadensis. The sequence continues at coordinate 30,526,670 of NC_057394.1, forward strand.
TTTCTTAAAGGTTAATTACAGTGTGGACTCTGAAACTATACCAATAAACTTTTCATTCTCAGTCACATTAAAATCCAGTGTTCTATATTGCACTGTGAATGCATCTTTTTACTCTGTGATTTTGAAACATCATATACTGGTCATCCATCTGCAAAATATAGGACCATTGAGTTATTCAGATCTTCCATATTTTGACATATTTTATTATATAATATCAAAACATATTTGTTAATATCGCCACAAATCTCATCAAAGAAGTCCTTAAATATTGGAAAGCTGTCAAGCTTATGATGACAAATACAAGTTTTCCAAAATTCTAATTTTCATTTGAAAGCTTACATTTTATCACTGGTAATAAATACTGTCAGTTGTTTCCCTTAAAGAAGCAGGCTTTACCTGAAAAAGAATTTAGAATAATGATAATAAAAATGATCCAAAATCTTGAAAACAAAATGGAGTTACAGATAAATAGCCTGGAGACAAAGATTGAAAAGATACAAGAATTGTTTAATAAAGACCTAGAAGAAATAAAAAAGAGTCAATTAAAAATGAACAATGCAATGAATGAGATCAAAAACACTTTGGAGGGAACCAAGAGTAGAATAACGGAGGCAGAAGATAGGATAAGTGAGGTAGAAGATAAAATGGTGGAAATAAATGAAGCAGAGAGGAAAAAAGAAAAAAGGATCAAAAGAAATGAGGACAACCTCAGGGACCTCTGGGACACTGTGAAACGCCCCAACATTCGAATCATAGGAGTTCCAGAAGAAGAAGACAAAAAGAAAGGCCATGAGAAAATACTCGAGGAGATAATAGCTGAAAACTTCCCTAAAATGGGGAAGGAAATAGCCACCCAAGTCCAAGAAACCCAGAGAGTCCCAAACAGGATAAACCCAAGGCGAAACACCCCAAGACACATATTAATCAAATTAACAAAGATCAAACACAAAGAACAAATATTAAAAGCAGCAAGGGAAAACAACAAATAACACACAAAGGGATTCCCATAAGGATAACAGCTGATCTATCAATAGAAACCCTCCAGGCCAGAAGGGAATGGCAGGACGTCCTGAAAGTAATGAAGAGAATAACCTACAACCTAGATTACTGTATCCAGCAAGGATCTCATTCAGATATGAAGGAGAATTCAAAAGCTTTACAGATAAGCAAAAGCTGAGAGAATTCAGCACCACCAAACCAGCTCTTCAACAAATGCTAAAGGATCTTCTCTAGACAGGAAATGCAGAAAGGCTGTATAAACGTGAACCCAAAACAACAAAGTAAATGGCAACGGGACCACACCTATCAATAATTACCTTAAATGTAAACGGGTTGAATGCCCCAACCAAAAGACAAAGATTGGCTGAATGGATACAAAAACAAGACCCCCATATATGCTGTCTACAAGAGACCCACCTCAAAACAAGAGACACATACAGACTAAAAGTGAAGGGCTGGAAAAAAATATTTCACGCAAACGGAGACCAAAAGAAAGCAGGAGTCGCAATACTCATATCAGATAAAATAGACTTTCAAATAAAGGATGTGAAAAGAAACAAAGAAGGACACTACATAATGATCAAAGGATCAATCCAAGAAGAAGATATAACAATTATAAGTATATATGCACCCAACATAGGAGCACCGCAATATGTATGGCAAACACCTAACGAGTATGAAAGAGTGATTAAATGTACACAATATGCGGGGACTTGATACACTCACAACTATGGATAGATCAACTAAACAGAAAATTAACAAGGAAACGCAAACTTTAAATGACACAATGGACCAGCTAGACCTAATTGATATCTATAGGACATTTCACCCCAAAACAAGCAACTTCACCTTTTTCTCAAGTGCACACGGAACCTTCTCCAGAATGGATCACATCCTGGGCCATAAATCTAGTCTTGGAAAATTCAAAAAAATTAAAATCATTCCAGTCATCTTTTCTGACCACAGTGCAGTAAGATTAGATCTCAATTACAGGAAAAAAATTGTTAAAAATTCAAACACCTGGAGGCTAAAGAACACGCTTCTGAATAACCAACAAATCATAGAAGAAATCAAAAAAGAAATCAAAATATGTATAGAAATGAATGAAAATGAAAACACAACAACCCAAAACCTATGGGACACTGTAAAAGCAGTGCTAAGGGGAAGGTTCATAGCATTACAGGCTTACATCAAGAAACAAGAAAAAAGCCAAATAAATAACCTAACTCTACACCTAAAGCAATTAGAGAAGGAAGAAATGAAGAACCCCAGGGTTAGCAGAAGGAAAGAAATCTTAAAAATCAGGGCAGAAATAAATGCAAAAGAAACTAAAGAGACCATAGCAAAAATCAACAAAGCTAAAAGCTGGTTTTTTGAAAAAATAAACAAAATTGACAAAACATTAGCAAGACTCATTAAGAAACAAAGAGAGAAGAACCAATTAACAAAATTAGAAATGAAAATGGAGAGATCACAACAGACAACACTGAAATACAAAGGATCATAAGAGACTACTACCAGCAGCTCTATGCCAATAAAATGGACAACTTGGATGAAATGGACAAATTCTTAGAAAAGTATAACTTTCCAAAAATGAACCAGGAAGAAATAGAAGATCTTAACAGACCCATCACAAGCAAGGAAATCGAAACTGTAATCAAAAATCTACCAGCAAACAAAAGCCCAGGACCAGATGGTTCACAGCTGAATTCTACCAAAAATTTAGAGAAGAGCTAACACCTATCTTACTCAAACTCTTCCAGAAAATTGCAGAGGAAGGTAAACTTCAAAACTCATTCTATGAGGCCACCATCACCCTAATTTCAAAACCAGACAAAAAAAAAAAAAAAAAAGAAAACTACAGGCCAATATCATGATGAAACATAGATGGCAAAAAATCCATTAACAAATCCTAGCAAACAGAATCCAACAACATATTTAAAAATCCATACACCATGACCAAGTGGGCTTTATTCCCAGGAATGCAAGGATTCTTTAACATCCGCAAATCAATCAATGTAATACACTACATTAACAAATTGAAAGATAAAAACCATATGATTATCTCAATAGATGCAGAGAAAGCCTTTGACAAAATTCAACACTCATTTATGATTAAAACACTCCAAAAAGCAGGAATAGAAGGAACATACCTCAACATAATAAAAGCTATATATGACAAACCCACAGCAAGCATCACCCTCAATGGTGAAAAATTGAAGGCATTTCCCCTGAAATCAGGAACAAGACAAGGGTGCCCACCCCCACCACTACTATTCAACATAGTGTTGGAAGTTTTGGCCACAGCAATCAGAGCAGAAAAAGAAGTACAAAGGAATCCAGATAGGAAAAGAAGAAGTGAAACTCTCACTGTTTGCAGGTGACATGATCCTCTACATAGAAACCCTAAAGACTCTTCCAGAAAATTACTAGAGCTAATCAATGAATATAGTAAAGTAGCAGGATATAAAATTAACACACAGAAATCCCTTGCATTCCTATATACTAACAATGAAAAAAACAGAAAGAGAAATTAAGGAAACAATACCATTCACCATTGCAACAAAAAGAATAAAATACTTAGGAGTATATCTACCTAAAGAAACAAAAGACCTATACATAGAAAACTATAAAACACTGATGAAAGAAATCAAGAGGACACAAACAGATGGAGAAACATACCGTGTTCATGGATTGGAAGAATCAATATTGTCAAAATGGCTATTCTACCCAAAGCAATCTATAGATTCAATGCAATCCCTATCAAGCTACCAACGGTATTTTTCACAGAACTAGACCAAAGAATTTCACAATTTGTATGGAAATACAAAAAAACCTTGAATAGCCAAAGTAATTTTGAGAAAGAAGAATGGAACTGGAAGGAATCAACCTGCCTGACTTCAGACTCTACTACAAAGCCACAGTCATCAAGCAGTGTGTACTGGCACAAAGACAGAAATATAGATCAAATCGAACAAAATAGAAAAGCCAGAGATAAATCCACATACCTATGGACACCTTATCTTCAACAAAGGAGGCAGAATATACAATGGAAAAAAAGGACAACCCTTTTAACAAGTGGTGCTGGAGGAAAACTGGTCAACCCTTGTTAAAGAATGAAACTAGAACACTTTCTAACGCCATACACAAAAATAAACTCAAAATGGATTAAAGATCTAAATGTAAGACCAGAAACTATAAAACTCCTAGAGGAGAACATAGGCAAAACACTCTCCGACATAATCACAGCAAGATCCTCTATGACCCACCTCCCAGAATATTGGAAATAAAAACAAAACTAAACAAATGGGACCTAATGAAACTTAAAAGCTTTTGCACTACAAAGGAAACTATAAGTAAGGTGAAAAGACAGCCCTCAGACTGGGAGAAAATAATAGCAAATGAAGAAACAGACAAAGGATTAATCTCAAAAATATACAAGCAACTCCTGCAGCTCAATTCCAGAAAAATTAATGACCCAATCAAAAAATGGGCCAGAGAACTAAACAGACATTTCTCCAAAGAAGACATACAGATGGCTAACAAACACATGAAAAGGTGCTCAACATCACTCATTATTAGAGAATTGCAAATCAAAACCACAATGAGGTACCATTACACGCCAGTCAGGATGGCTGCTATCCAAAAGGTCTTACAAGCAATTTAAAGTTTGGAAAGGGTGTGGAGAAAAGGGAACCCTCTTTCCACTGTTGGTGGGAATGAAACTAGTACAGCCACTATGGAAAACAGTGTGGAGATTTCTTAAAAACCTAGAAATAGAACTGCCATATGACCCAGCAATCCCACTTCTGGGCATACACACTGAGGAAACCAGATCTGAAAGAGACACGTGCACCCCAATGTTTATCGCAGCACTGTTTATAATAGCCAGGACATGGAAGCAACCTAGATGCCCATCAGCAGACGAATGGATAAGGAAGCTGTCGTACATATACACCATGGAATATTACTCAGCCATTAAAAAGAATTCATTTGAATCAGTTCTAATGAGATGGATGAAACTGGAGCCCATTATACAGAGTGAAGTAAGCCAGAAAGATAAAGAACATTACAGCATACTAACACATATATATGGAATTTAGAAAGATGGTAATGATAACTCTATATGCAAAACAGAAAAAGAGACACAGAAGTACAGAACAGACTTTTGAACTCTGTGGGAGAAGGTGAGGGTGGGATGTTTCGAAAGAACAGCATGTATATTATCTATGGTGAAACAGATCACCAGCCCAGGTGGGATGAATGAGACAAGTGCTCCGGCCTGGTGCACTGGGAAGACCCAGAGGAATCGGGTGGAGAGGGAGGTGGGAGGGGGGATCGGGATGGGGAATACGTGTAACTCTATGGCTGATTCATATCAATGTATGACAAAACCCACTGAAATGTTGTGAAGTAATTAGCCTCCAACTAATAAAAAAAAAAAAAAAAGAATGTAGCTCTGGAAACAGTGACAGCCACAGACTACTCCCCAATCATGGATAAAATAGAACCAATCAAAATGTTGTAGAAAATAAATTTTAAATGCAACTAAAAAAATAAAAAAATAAAAAAAAAGAAAACTAGGAATGGTGGTTAAATGGTAGGAATATATATTCTGCTAAACACATTAATTATGTTCTTTTATTTTTTTAAATACCTTGAGGCATATAGAGCACATAATGCCACTCTGTGTAGATTGGAAAATCTTGTAGTAAAAATCAATCACAACATCATTTCCTTTTCAACCTGGTCACAACTTGAAAAATCATTCAAAATCTAGAAAAAAGCCATTGCCAGCAGATCATAATTCACATATAAAATGAAGCCTATTTTCTTTGCTTAAAATAACCTCAGGTATACAGATGACACCACTCTTATGGCAGAAAGTGAAGAGGAACTAAAGAAACTCTTGATGAAAGTGAAAGAGGAGCGAGAAAATGCTGGCTTAAAACTCAACATTCAAAACACTAAGATCACGGCATCTGGTCCCATCACTTTGTGGCAAATAGATGGGGAAACAATGGAAAAAGTGATAGACTTTATTTTCTTGGGCTTCAAAATTATCGCAGATGGTGACTGCAGTCATGAAGTTAAAAGACACTTGCTCCTTGGAAGAAAATAGCAACCTAGACAGCATATTGAAAAGCACAGACACTACTTTGCTGACAAAGGTCCATCTAGTCAAAGTTATGGTTTTTCCAGTAGTCATGTTGGCCTATAAAGAAAGCTGAGTGCTGAAGAATTTATGCTTTTGAACTGTCGTGTTGGAGAAGACTCTTGAGTGTCCCTTGGACTGCAAGGAGATCAAACCAGTTGGTCCTAAAGGGTATCAGTCCTGAGTATCCACTGGAAGGACTGATATTGAAGCTGAAATTCCAATACTTTGGTCACCTGATGTGAAGAGCTGACTCACTGGAAAAGATGCTGATGCTGGGAAAGATTGAAAGTGGGAAGAGAAGGGGATGACAGAGGATGAGATGGTTGGATGCATCACCGACTCGATGGACATGACTTTGAGTAAGCTAGGGAGTTGGTGACGGACAGGGAAGCGTGGCGTGCTGCAGTCCATGGGGTCATGAACTGTTGGACACAACTGAGTGACTGAACTGAACAGGAAATAATTTAATTTTGTTCTGTTCAAACTGGATGACAGAGAAGTGATCATTCAGAAAAAAATAAAACAAATAAAATACGATATTTTCTGAAAATTAAATTAGTATGAGATACCCACCTTTGGATCTGTTTTTAAGGAATTTAGAAACATATTATCCAGAGTTATTTGGTTTTACACAAAGGAAACTCCATTAATAACATCATAAATGCATAAACATATGACTACACACTCAATAAAAATAAATTATTATGAGTTAACTTATGATTAAAACTATAATACTTTAACATTATTTGAATTTTGCAGTTATTATCATACGAAATCTCTTAATTTTTAATTCTGAAGCCTCTGTCCTTGAGAAATCTTAGCTATAGTTTAAATAATACTCTTTTGAAAATACTGAATATTCATTTAGCCACTTCTATTGTAAATTTTATACATTTATTTAATATATAAAAATACACTCATAAAATAGAGTGCATGATTCAATAGAACAAGAGCAGTATATGGCTGAGACAATTCAGAAGGTAATTTTAAAATTATATCATAAACATATTTAACAAAATAGATTTAAGACAGGATTTTCTCTGGAAATACCTGTGTATAATATATACAGTATTTTATACAATAAAGAATTGTATCAATAATAATTTTTCTTCATGATTTTCTCATGATCAGAGTATTGATTACTTCTATAAGAAAAGTTTAAATACATTATGTAAATTTACTGTTTCACTTTTGAAAATTTAAAAACCACTACTATTTTGTAGTTATCAAAAATCAGCTGAGTCTTTGACTAATATAGTGTGATTTTGGACAAATTAAATCTGTAGATGGAAGAATGTTCTGAACTAATCTAATCAAAAAGGTTCTGAATTTAGGCAATTGATCATGAAAGAGGCTATAAAAATCCTCACAAGTAGGATTAAAAACATCTTGATCTCTGTGTGTGTGAAGAAATCTGACAGCCTTGTCCATGAAAGTACTTTTGTCTCCCCAAACAAAAAGATAGTGGGTTTTAGGGTTCTATGGTATTTTGAGATATTTTTCCATAACTTGAAAATTCAGACTTTAGTTCCAGGATTATTGCAATAAATTATCAGTGCAACTGGAGGCCCCTGACTTCATTGCAAAATATTCATGTAAGATTTTTGAATATTTTTAGATTCATGATTTCCCTAAAAATGCATTTATAAAACTTAAAATATATTTTAAAGATTTTTTTGCAAAAAAAATAGAAATTTTATCTTTTTCTTTCTGTCTCTGCCTTTCTTTCTCTCTCTCTTTTTCTGTATATCATGGACTAGATAAATTGAATAACTGTTAACCCAAAGACTGCTTTAAGTATCAAAACATATAAACATGGCCTTGTTCTTGGGAAAATGACAGAACCATCCTAGGATTTTTCAATATCAACCATCACTGTAGGTTTAATTACCTTTGACAGGTCTCTTCTTCCTTGAATGAGAGCTAACTAATTTGTGGGACAGAAAACAAAGCATACTACTGCTGCTTGGGGCATTTGTTGCTGTTGTCTGGTTGCTAAATCACGTCTGACTCTTTGTGACCCCGTGGACTGCAGCACTCCAGGAGGCTTCCCTGTTCTTCACTATCTCCTGGAGTTTGCTCAAATTCATGTCCATTGAGTTGGTGATGCTATCAAACTACCTTATCTTCTGTCATCCCCTTCTCATCTTGCCCTCTATCAATTCTTTGGTGCTCAGCTTACATTCCAATTCTTAATCTGTACACGACTAACGCAAAACTATATCTTTGACTTTATAAATGGAACTTTGTCAGCAAGGTGATATCTCTGCTTTTTAATACACTAAGTTTGTCATAGCTTTTCTTCCAAGGAGGAGGCATCTTTTAATTTCATGGCTGCAGTCACTGTTCACAGTGAATTTGGAGTCCAAGAAAAGAAAATCTTTCACTGTTTCTCTATATGGTCATTGTGGAAAGGGTTATTCAGATAGTGTCTGAGTCAGCTTCACTCTCCAGGAACTGATGTTCATAATTGAATGCTACCAAAGTTATATGACCTTGATTATAATTTCTTTGTTGACTCTAATGATGTGTGGAACAATGTTTTTAAGACCCATTTGTTTCTCTGACTCTCTGAAGGTTATGTCATTGATGACATAAAACCTGAATAGCTCAATATCATCACATTAATTAAATATGCTGTCACTACATTATATAAAAAATCTTTTATTTGTGTTGCCAATATGTTAGCAGGAAATGCAGTCTATAAATATAAAGAAAGAGTTATCCAGTATAGGATAAAGTAAATGGTATAATCTGCAAGTGCTACAGAAATTTTGAGAATTGAGTGATGGCTAGAGCAGGCTGGGCAAATTTTTTCTGGAAGCAAGTCCTTAACCAGGTCCTGGCAGACAGGAAGAATTTTGGTGAATGAAAAAACAAAATGTAATCTTCCCCCCAAATATAGAATATTTTGAAAAATGTTTCAGAGAAATAAATATCTGTGGTTCTGTATACAGAAAGTGAGAAAAGCAATGTTTTTAGAATAAAGGAATTTAGGGAAAATATAGTATGAAAACATTAGGAAGGTACAATGAAGTAGATGGTAATGGATTATCACTTAAGGGCCTTTGATTACATTTTATAGACAATTAAAATAGCTACTGTTCAGGGGATAAGACAGAGAATTAACACCAAGAGAAATTTACTGCTATAATCATTGATCGTAGTAATGAAAATCTGAGCTTATTTTGGCATCAGAAGTTGCTGATCAAGGCTGATTTTTTTTAAAGTATAAGTTATACAAGACTTCATTCCAAAATAATATTGATTTCTTTGAGATAATTCATTCTTCTACACCATAAGTACTGACTTTATAGCTACTTGGCAGGCCTGTATATGCACTGAGTATACAATGATGGACAGAGGACACAGGCCATCTGTACTTACAGAATCCAGAACAGACAGATTGAAAGCAAGCGTATATATGTTCAAACCATTAGCCCCTACCATGGTTAAATTTCCCTGACTGACTCCACAGAATGATTTCATCCTTCATGGCATGATAATAGAATATTTAACATAGTTTCATCAATGCATTTACTTCAAGATTTCTTAAGTATACATTTCTGTCTATCAAGCTACTGTGACCCATTTATGTAAAGAGATCTCAGCACTGTGAATACAACAGAACTTAATATTTAATGTTTTGATATGTGTGTATGTATATGTACACCTACTTAAATTTTCAGACATTATTAAAGTCAATCTTCTACCCTCATCACTATCTCTATTCCCATGTATAAGAAAATAGAAGTGAAATGAGTCAAGGATTAATCTCAACTGCGCAATAAAATTTCCAGTGTTAATAGGCATATGCTTGGATCTATTCAAGAGATGATATCCTATCAAGAGATGATTGGCTACACTATTCAGAAACTCTTTTCTTCAATTAGAGCCATCCATTTACAGGACTGTCTAGGCCTACAGTTATTTTTGTTTTCACATAAGTAAATAAATCAAAACACACAAAAAACAAATTTCCATAGATACCTATAGTCCATATTTTCAACAACATATTAGCATAAAGCAATATTGATTGACCTTTTAGTGTTTGAACACTTTCACTTCCATATTAATAAGATCTTTTTACAATCAATGTTCATGTTTCATGACTTTATTCACTACATAGACCTGAATGTGTCTATTTAATGAATAAAATACAATAGAAAGGAAACTAAATTAGAGGATATAAATAACAAACAATTGATTTGAAAGTCAGTATTTTATAACATTACTAAAATAGTCTGCTAAGGTGAGTAACGTAGTGAACCATGCTTTTTTTACATGGGTCTGCCAACACTTTGAGGAAAATTTTTTCCCAAGAAAATATCAAATTCTGTACTATCAATTAAATATTAACCAGGATGCTGTTGCTTCCTAGAAATATTTAATAAAACATCAAATCAATCTATATTACTTTCATTTTTGAAACTGTAAAAGAAAACTATGTCCTTGAAGTACACTTAGAAAAAAATTTAGAAAGTATAATTTTAGAACTCATACAAAAATATGCTATTAATTTGCTAGGGCTGTCTTAGCAAGGTACCATAAACTGAATGTCTTAAATAGACAAAAATGAAGTTTCACTGTTATGGAGGCTAGGAATCAGATATTATACAAAGTTGATGTTTTCTGATAGTGAGTAAGAATCTATTCTTTACTTCCATCTTTTTCAGGTGACTTGCCAGCCATCTTTCATTTTCCATGGCTTGTAGATGCATCACCTCAATCTTTGCTTTGATGTTCCCATGGAATTATGCACAAGTGTGTGTTGTCTTCAAATATTCCTTTTTTATGAGGACACCAGTCCTACTGGATTAAGGCCTACCCTGATGTCCTCATTTTAATTTGATTACATCTGTAAAGACTCGGTCTCCAAATAAGGGCATAATCTAAGGTACAGAGCAGAGTAATTAGGATTTTAACATATGAATTTGGGTAGGGCATAATTCAACCCACAACAAATACTTTTGATCTTGTGTTAAACATATTTTTGTCAAACATGGCTTTGGATCTTTCAGGAATCATTCTTCATGTGTCACTTTTTCCTATAATATCCTCATTAAATATTATAGCTATAACATTCCTTTAAGAATATTACTGTTTGACAGTATTATCAGAGTTCAACCATAAAAACAGAACCAGTAGGAAAATTTATTAGTAAATGTATACATAAATACTTATGCATGTATGTATGTACATATATATGTATTATTTTTGGTCTTTTACGGGGAATTAGCTTATGAAACTTCAAATCTGGTTCGCCAGTCTCTGCAAGGCTGCTGTCTCTGTGTCTGATGCTGGAGCCTAAAATCCACAATGCAAGCAAGCACTGGGAAAGGAGACATCATGAGCAGGCTGCACCCCTGAACATGAGGTGCACCTCACAAAGATAGATTGAAATCCATGCCTGGCGTTGTTCCCTCTGACCTTGATAAGAAGCGTGTCTTATAGAAGCCAGGAAATTTACTAATGGAGCTAAACTCACAGGCACACCCCAGGAGTTAGGGAAGCTGAAGGAGGATTTATAGGAAGGTAAAGTAACCACAAGCCATATCAAGGCTGTATCAAGACTGAATGACCGACCACACATACATTGCTTGGATAGCTAGCGAACATGGATAATAATGTACCAAATTTATTGTGCCAAACATGCTATGTCCTGGATCTTGATGAAAATCCTGCCTCTGGAAATCACTCTTCTTTTTACAATTTCCACTTTCTTTCACATGAAAGGAAGCCTAATCTCAAAACTCAGAATTGGATAAATTATACTTATTTCTTCACAATATGATGCTTCAGCTAAACTACCAAATTATTTTAATATGGAGTTAAGCCTAATGGAGTCATTTTGCATTGTTAAATACAAAACTTAGGAAACTAAAGTCATGTATCTATTTGTTGCCATGATACAGTTTGCAAACTGAAGTAAATAATACCAGTTTGTTGAACAAAAAGAAAATGCATTACATTGTTCATCTTCTAAATACTAATGAATGTCAACTTGTGTTCTAATGATCTCTCTAAGGGGAAGCCTATTGATCAAGAAAAGGCTAGACACAAGTAAAAATAATCCCAGGGCAGCAATTCTATCCTAGTCATAAAGCAAATTATAATCAAACACAAGATGATTTGTTCTTTTCATGATACACAAAAATTAATATACTGAAATTCATAACAATGGATTTATTTTTAGGAAAGTTCTCTTCATAGAGCTGTTCACTTTGGGAAGAAAGCACAGAGTAAGAAATAACAAGTAGGGAATACATCTTTTTGATGACATATTTCAGGTTTAACAATGTCAATTTCTGATGCTGTTTCAATATTTATTATATTGTGCAAAAATGAACAGCATTAGCTGCTATACAAATGAAAAATGATAAAAATTCAGGAAGAGATTAGATGGTTTCATTGACTGATTCAAGAAATACTTCTCGATCACTTAATCACATACTATATAAGCCAGACCCTATCCCAGGAGGATAGTGTATATCTGGCTGCAAAACCAATAAAAAAGCTACCATCTTACATTTTACAAGAGGTCAACAGATTATTTTTAAACTATGGTTACCAAGGGAAAAAAGGGGGAAAGTGATAAACTGGGAGACTAGGATTGACATATATGCATACACACACACACACACACACACACACACACCACACATATATATGAATAAAATAGATAACCAATAAGGACCTACTATACAGCAGAGCCTGGCGGGCCACAGTCCATGGGGTCGCAAGAGTCAGACATGGCTGAGTGACTAAACCACAACCACATATACAGCAGAGGGAACTCTACTCAATACTCTGTAATGACCTATATCAGAAATGAATATAAAAAGAGTGGATTTATGTGTATCTGATTCACTTTGCTGTAGAGCATGAACTAATGTAACTTTGTAAATAAAGTATATTCCAGTAAAAATTAATAAAAAGATAATAACTAAGAAAAGCATATGAATACTAAGAAATAGTAAATTCTAACAGAAAAAAAAGAAATTACAATGAAGTAAGGGAGATTGGAAGAAACAAAGCTATTATGTTTAAAAGGGGGGTCATGATCAGCATTGTTAGGAAGATGACATCTGACCAAGTATTTGATGAATGTAACACAAAATTGTAAATAACATAAAAGTAGATTGTATCTCAAAATATTGAAAAACTAATTCCTAAGCCAAACAGTCCTTTATAAATCTTGGGTCTCAAGCAGTGATTTGACACATGAAAGGTATTCCAAAAAACAGAAATTAAGTTCTAGTAAATAGTTTAGACAAATTAACATGTTTGAGAAACTATGGAATTAGTTGACAGTCATTTCAAGAGATTTAGGTTCTCATTCCTATACATTTCACGAGATTTTAAGAGGTTCTCATGCCTATGAGTCTTTGCTCATATAAGAGAGCATCATAAGCAGTCAATCACACTGTACATAGAGTTGTTAGCTACCAAAGTTGTGCGCCATTCAAGTGAAGTCATGCCAAGAAGTCCTGTGAGCTGGCACTGCACTGAGCAGGATCTTGGGAAGAGTGTTAATGAAATTCCTCTTTGACTCGTCTTCTGATAGAAAACCTCAACAAGAAAACATATAAAGAAACAGAGAAGGTGGTAATGCAGCAAAACCTTGGAACAAAAGAAATCTATAACCAGAAATAATAAATGTGATTTTCCCCAAAGTAGGAGGATAATTTATTCATTCATAAATAGAGGCAACTAGAATAACTCCAATCTACACATCAGATGATTTTGGACAGCAGAAGAGTTTTGTCAAAAAGAGAAACTGGAATAAAATTAATAATACCATTTCTGGCTTCATTCCTCAGAAGCCCCTATATCACTACCTAGGCAATTCAGGGTTTCAGTTAATATATGAAAGGAGAATTTTTTATAGGATTCAGGTAGAAATTGAGATTATGGAAGAATAAATATGTTAGCTGGGGACGAATACAAGGGTATATAAATATTACCCAATAAAGGTCTAAAAATATAATGAAGTAGAACAAAACATGTGACATTCAGGTGTTAGACAAAATGAATTTTGGAAATTCATTTAAATTATTTTATGATTCTGCTTATAATTCAGAATAATCCTGGGCTCTCTTTTACCCTTATTTCTCTTCTCTTTTGAAGATATCAATGTCACTTAAACCATTTGAGTTAGAAGGTGCTTCCTACATCAATGTACACCCTATGGGATATGCTATTAAGTTTATGTGCCTTTCCTCAGCTTCTGGAACCCATTCCGGAAGCATGTGAGTCAGGTTCACTTTGACACTGCCACATTATCCCTATTCCGCTAAAACCTTGGCAGAGCAGACAGAATAAAAACAAGCATATTTGCTTCCCAAAATATCAATTGTAGTTAATGTAAACAGATAACTACAACATAATCAAATTTCAGGCTTCTGAGATAATTTGAACTTATTTTAATGTCATGCTAATAGAACTTTAGACTTCTGCAACCAAAACTGTCCCCTAAACTAGCTTGACTCCCTTAAATTCATATTCATGACACCAAGTATTCCTGGCTGTTATGCATTACATAATAGGCACATGAATCATATGTTCAAGGAACTTGAAGAAGAGAATTTTGAAAAATCATAATATAGGTATATTTTGGAAATAACAATATATATAATATGTATGTGTATACTATGTATAATGTATATATACATTATATATGTGTGTATGATATATATATATATTACAGATGTGAGTGAAATTATCTTTGTGCAAAATCAGAAACAGGTAGGATTTTTTTACATATGTATTTAATACATGTGGATTAAACCACCAGTTTAAAACCACCAGTTTAACTAAACCACCAGTTCTTACAGCTTCAGTAAGACATAAATCATTCCTGCTGAAAGAAAAACCCAGTTCAAATTCTGTAAAAATGGAGCATTTTCTCTTTCACATTTCCTTTTAGCTTTTCACTATAGTTAAGTAATAGAGCTGCTGATTTCTTTTCTATTTGACATATGTAGTGGGAGTATTACTCAAGATACATAAAGCTAAGTTTTTGTTCAAGGAGAGCACAGTTATAAGGCATCTGAGGTAAAAATATATGTGTGTGTGTATATATATATATATATATGTGTGTGTGTGTGTGTGTGTGTGTGTGTGTGTGTGTTTGTGTATATTTATTTCTGCTATCAGAGCAGGGTCTAGAATTGCTTTCAATAACATGCATGACACTGAGAAGATCCTGGTAGTTTTTTGGTGAATCCATGCAACTGTAGACCTCACAGTTAGCCACATTCATTCCATTTACTTTTTGTAAGTACTGATTTTGTATGTGTGTGATTTTACAGTCTATAATAGTTAAAATATTAGTAAAACATGCATTTGTGTAACCACTTTTTGGATTAAGAACTTTAGTGCCATAAATTTAGAAACCACTGTAGACACTCAGCGCTCATAAATCAACCATTATTCTAGTCTTATGATAAACCCTTCTGATTATTTCATATTATTTTAACTATATATTTTAATATTATAAATATCTTATATTTTTATTAAATATATGTTCTACTATATCATTATACATAAGCGAAAGTCTTTTGTAAAGTGCCTTTAAATTAGCCCTCATAAGAGCTAGTGGAATCTGGGCAGTATGGAGGGTAAAGCAAGTCTCTCTTCAGTCTCATCAGATGCAACGTATAACAGGGAACCAAGATTCAGTAACAAAATAAATGACATTTTAATACAATTTTGGATTTCAAACAAATTTAATGTTAAATGGATCATGATTTTAAAATACTGAAATTCTAAATAAGATCCAGCTTGTACCTTTCAGCTTCACAGCTTTTCTTCAGTAGCTTCATCTTAATCTTGACCCTTGGCAGGGTACATTTTTCTTCTCCATTGACGTTGTGGTTGTCCATGTGCTTTGCTTTGATAAGTAGAATGCTAGTATATGTGAAGCAAATATAGTCTTTCACTGTGACTGTGAAGGTTGACTTAACCTCTTGTTCTCTTATGGTCCTGAATGCAAAGAAAGTATTTGGAGAGCAGCATGTCCTAGTACATAAATATGAGAGAAATAGATAAATATGACTCACAAGTTGGAATTAAAATCAGCCAAACTGGGCCAAGATCAACTGAACCCGAGTAGAATGTGTACTCACTTTCAGACTGAAGCACAAATTTGAGGCAGAGGCACATAGAAGTCATAGTTTATTAAACAGTCTCAATGTTATAACAAATACATAAAAATGCATTTATGAATTTAAAGAGATATATCATGAGAAGATAGCTTGCATATAGAGTAAATAATACACTGAAAACAAAACAATCGTAGAGACAAAAAAGAGAAAATCAAAAAGGAAGAATATGTCATCATAAAGTACTGAAATTTGCAGTTGTATAGGTTTAAATATTAATAAGTAGAAAACGTTAAAACCTGTTTTAACAGACTCTAATATATAGAATTTATTAAGAAATATTAAAAGGTGATCACAAGTATGTAGTGTTATGATTTATCAAAAAGCACATTCTTATACCTGTTGATGAGGTAAAGACATATAATATTATCAGCAGCTCAAAAAGAGCTGTGCTGTTTTATAACACCATGTTTCAAGTATATTAATGCATAAACACAGAAATAAGGAAATCTTCAATGAATGTTAGGTAAGCATATCTAGGATATTTAATTAAAATGTTAGAAAAACTAAGTAAATCATAGTTATTAGAATCCTGAGTAAACAATTCTGGCAGCATGTGGAAGAAAATCACCTTTAAAATGTTTTAAAAATAAAAATGTCATATTAAGAGAAAAGAGGTAACAGTAAATATACTGGGTGACATTTTTGATAAACAATGTGCATCACAATTTTTGATAGCAAAGTATATGGGAGGATATATGTCACATATTTAGTAATATTTTTCAAAGGGTGAGAGATTTCTCATGGATTTAAAACACATATTTAAAAGTCTAAAATATCTTTGAATTTTTATATTATATATGCTTTTATGAAATGTGAGTTTCTTGTAAACCAAAGATCCATTCTATTTTATTTCCACATTTCCTACCATGAATAAGGAGACTGGGTGAGAGGTGGTGTACTTTAAACAATTTTCATGAATTACCTCTGATCTGAAAATTAGTGAATTTACTTAAAGACTTCACCATATAAAGATATGGGAATACCAGACCACCTGACTTGCCTCTTGAGAAATCTGTATGCAGGTCAGGAAGCAATACCTAGAACTGCACATGGAACAACAGACTGGTTAGAAATTGGGAAAGGAGTACGTCAAGGCTGTCTATTGTCACCCTGCTTATTTAACTTATATGCACAGTATATCATGAGAAACCCTGGGTTGGATGAAGCACAAGCTGGAATCAGGATTGACAGGAGAGATATCAATAACCTCAGATTTGCAGATGACACCACTCTTACGGCAGAAAGCAAAGATCTAAAGAGCCTCCTGAAGAAAGTCAAAGAGGAGAGTGAAAATGTTGGCTTAAAACTCAACATTCAGAAAACTAAGATCATGGCATCTGGTCCCATCACTTCATGGAAAATAGATGGGGAAACAGTGGAAACAGTGACAGGTTTAATTTTGGGGGGTTCCAAAATCACTGCAGATAGTGACTTCAGCCACAGAACTAAAAGAGACTTGTTCCTTGGAAGAAAAGTTATGACCAACCTAGAAAGAATATTAAAAAGCACACACATTACTTTGACAACAAAAGTCCACCTAGTGAAAGTCGTGGTTTCTCCAGTAGTCATGTATGGATGTGAGAGCTGGACTATAAAGAAAGCTGAACGCTGAAGAATTGATGCTTTTGAACTGTGGTGTTGGAGAAGACTCTTGAGAGTCCCTTGGACTGCAAGGAGATCCAACCAGTCCAACCTAAAGGAAATCAGTTCTGAATATTCATTGGAAAGACTGATGCTGAAGCTGAAACTCCAATACTCTGGCCACCTGATGTGAAGAACTGACTCATTGGAAAAGACCCTGATGCTGGGAATGACTGAAGGCGGGAGGAGAAGGAGACAACAGAGGATGAGGTGATTGGATGGCATCACCGACTCGAGGGACATGAGTTTGAGTAAACTCCAGGAGTTGGTGATGAACAGGGAGGCCTGGCGTGCTGCGGTCCATTGGGGTCACAGAGTCAGACATGACTGAGCAACTGAACTGAACTGATATATAAATATGAAATCAGGCATCCATTGTGTACCTAATAAATATTTGTTGAGTAAAAGATTTTGAATAGATTACTTAATATCAAGGGCCTTCAAGCTTACAACTGCAGAAAAGAGAAATAATAAGAGATGCCTTTTAAAACCATGTGCTAGGATAGGCTGGTCATGGATTGAGTTATTAAGAGATTAACACTTGGTCACCAGCCAATTTCAAGAAAACTTCTACGTAATGATGTAAACTGTAAAACACCACAAAACTCCAAACCCAGTGGCACAAATCTTAACTTGATTCTGAGAGACCCAAAGTTTAATCAAAGATAAAGATTAAAGGTAACCTATGTAAACTCTCTGAAGCACTGTATATATTGGATTGTTACGAGTTCAAAGAATACTGATTGAAACCCAACAGTAATGATATTTTTCCTGTTTCAACATGTATTACACACTTAGCCAAACAATAATACAAATTAAATTATCCTATTCAGTCTCTTAGTACTAGATATTTACTATATCTATTAGAATATATTTATTATAAATTGTAGCTGATTTAGTATATATGAGTGTGTATGTTGAGGGTACATCTCAGATAATACAGATGTGTCTCAGTTAAGAGCCAAGAAACTTTACTCATTGCAATAGGATCAGAGAAAGTAGATCTATAAAGATGCTGAGATGCTGAGATTTACTCCATAGGAGTAAATTTGAATTACAGGTGATCTTACTATAAAATCCTACATTCAATTGAAAGTTAATGTGAAAAAAAGTAACAGGGGAGTTAATAGAGAAAAAAATTGAGAAATTGAATTAACAATAGTTACCTTAATTTTCACTGTCTGTCATCACAAAAAGTGCCGAGTTTAAATACATGCAAAAATTAAATCTCAGGCATATTTAAGAACTGATAGTTTGGATATAGTTGAAACTATTCTAAAGCATAGAGAAAATGAGAACTTAATTTTTTTTCTTACAGATCAGTATACAAATAATAAAGATGCCCAATACAGATAAAATTGTGAGATACTTATATACATATAATAATTAAGTAAAAGTACTTTAAAAACCTGTTGACAAAGTGAAGATAACACCTGTTTGACTTAGTCTGCCCCTATCTCACATACACATATTTATAGATATTATACATATTAAATACTGTCTTATAAATATATATCTTACATACAATATGGTGGTTTTAGTTGCTAAGTCATGTCCAACTCTTGCAACCCCATGGACTGTAGCCCACCAGGCTCCTCTGTCCATGGAATTCTCCAGGGAAGAATACTGGAGTAGGTTGCCATTTCCTTCTCCAGGGAATCTTCCCGACCCAAGAATCGAACCCGGGTCTCCTGCATTACAGGCAGATGATTTACTGACTGAGTTTTGAGGGAAGCCCACAAATAATATATAAATATATAATATTTAAATATATTAAATATATAAATATATAGTTATATAAGAACAAAGATTTTTTTTTGAGTGGCAAAATTTTTAACACAAAACAATATTTGCCAAAAATAGCATCTGATAAAACTTAATAGTAATTCTGAATAAAAGAGAAGTTAAATCTAGAGTTGCTATGCTAGTACAATACATAGTGTAGCTTTTATATGTCATAGCTCTATTCTATGTTATTAACAGATATTTAAATTTACTCTCATAATAATATACTGAAAAGTGCATTAGATACTAAATATATAACTGAATCCCCCATTGACTTCATTAGGCTTTATATCTATTACCTATCTGGTCATACTTTCTTTTTCTTTTCTTGCTGACTGAATTCACCCTTACCAAACCCCTCTACAGTAATTCACTAGGGCTCTCCATAGATAGACATCTTCTATCAACTATGAAATAATAATAATATGTTTAAAATGCTCTATGAATCACCTAGTTTTTAACTCAACTTATGTGAATTTATCTTCTACTGTTTATATACAGCTTCACATATATTTAATAGTATATCTTATTTCAGATTCATCCTGCCCAGATCTTCCCTGGTGCTCAGACAGTAAAGCATCTGCCTACAATGCAGGAGACCCGGGTTCAATCCCTGGGTTGGGAAGATTTCCTGGAGAAGGAAATGGTAACCCACTCCAGTGTTCTTGCCTGGAAAATCCCATGGACGGAGGAGCCTGGTAGGCTACAGTTCATGGGGTCACAAATAGTCGGATATGACTGAGCAACTTCACTTTCTTTCACTTTCTTTCATCCTGCCCAAAGGTGAGTAATATATCTTAATTTTGATCCTTACTTTTATTGGAATTCTGACTCTTTTTCTTGTTAGATTATAATATCAAGACACTTTAAAAAGCTAACAGAGGCAATCATTTTTAAGGGTTGACTCTACTTAATGGCAGAGTAACTTTAGCACATCACTGGGCAGATTTAATGCTATAGGGCTTTTAATAACAGAATGTGTCTGTTTTATTTTCAACAATATATTCTAACAGTCTGTAGAAGTGTTAGGGAACATTTATGGTTAGTGTTTCTAACAACGTGAAGCGAACAATTATTAACTACTTGACTTGAGCACTTTAGGCTTAGATGGCTCTAAAGTAATCATGCATGACAAATTCTGTTCCTTATAAACAGTTACTAAGATTTTAAGAGGCACACTTTATAACTGATTATAGAATATGGCCATATCATTTTACTGATATTATGGTACAAAGACAAAATGATTTAAATACTCAAATATGTTTAACTATAGTTCTCAAAATTAATGTAGCTTGAAAATTTAGCACACATGTTTGCCAAAGTTATTGAAAGTCACTATGATAAATAAATTTATTATAATTGTCAAAAAAAAAAAAAAGTTTAACAAGAGAATTAAAGTACTAACACATGGCAAAACTCCCTAGAGATTTTTATTTATTTTTCTTCTTTTGGGCCATCAGTGAGTGATAAACTTTGTAGACCTTCCTGATAAGTCTCTACTGCCTTTGCCACAAATAAAACTGTTTTCTATATTTCCTCGTACACTGTGTAGGATCCATTTATACTGAGAAAACAATGACACATGACTGAGATGATTCCTCACAAGTTGAGAATTTTCTCTTCCTCTTAACTATACCCCTAAAATTAACTCTCATTACTACTAACAACTCAATATTAATGTAATCAAATATCAATATTCTGTGAATTCAAGTGTCTTCTCATAAAATATTCATGAAACTCTGAATATCTGAATAATGTAAAGAGCACAGAATTACGTTATTTTGAGTTGTAGAGCAGTTACTGATAATCCATTTCACTTTTAGAACTAGATAAAAAGGTAAAGAAAAAAGTGTCTGAGACAAAAAATATACAGCATCTTAGGAAGACCATTTCTTCTCATACTCAAGGCTTAAAACTGAACATCAATGCTCTCTGCTGCCATCTTTTGTTCCTCAGTACCTTCTGGGAAAATGCTTTTCTTTCTCTCCTTTTCTTAGCTATTATTTTCTTCCACTATGAACAGCAAACAGACTGGTTGCTGAGTTCAATAAATCACATATTATAATTCTTCAAAGCAAAGCAACAAATGTTTTTGTTCATTTTTGCATCTCACTTATACAAATCAATCATACCCCAAAGATACCTAGTTTATACAAACTTAAGAAATTTTTTACGGTGTCAGAAAGTATTTTAAATTTGAAGTAGACTTATTGGTTTATTCTCACCACAAGTTTAACAAAGCAAATATAACTGAATCCAAAGAGTGTAGGTGATGTGGTAATACGCTGAAATTGGACACTTTTAATATGATCGTGAGCATTATAAAAGCTGGAATTTGAGATATAGCCAAAATGTGGACTTTTAAATTGTTTCCTCCATTGGAGACCTAATAAAGTAGGTTGAATTGCTTTGTTGATATTCATAGTCTTTATTGCAGGGGTACTGAAAGTAATAAGGTATAAAACAAAGCACTCACCTAAGGAAGGATAAGGCTTTACAATGCTGGAAGCACTATTTCTTCCTTTTATTTAAAAACTTTATGGTAAACTACTTTAGTATGCTGTCAGTGATAACAGAAAATTGGAAATGTCCCTGACTGTATAAACCAGGTGTTATTTAAAACTCAGCTTTTCAAGCGGTATTGTATCTAATATTTGTTTTAATGACAATTAAATTACATAACAAGACATTCTAGCTCACTACGGTTTCAAATGGGCTTACCCGGTGGCTTTTGGTGCTAAAGAACCCACCTGCCAATGCAGGTAGACATTACAGACATGCGTCTGGATCCCTGGGTTGGGCAGATCCCCTTGAGGAGGGCATGGCAACCCACTCCAGTATTTTTGCCTTGAAAAATCCCGCAAACAGAGGAACCTGGTAGGTTAGGGTCCATCAGTTCAGTTCAGGCACTCAGTCGTGTCTGACTCTTTGTGATCCCATGAATCGTGGCATGCCAGGCCTCCCTGTCCATCACCAAGTCCTGGAGTTTACTCAAACTCATGCCCATTGAGTCAGTGATGCCATCCAGCCATCTCATCCTCTGTCGTCCCCTTCTCCTCTTGCCCCCAATCCCTCCCAGTATCAGGGTCTTTTCCAAAGAGTCAACTCATCGCATGAGGTGGACAAAGTATTGGAGTTTCAGCTTCAGTATTAGTCCTTTCAGTGAATACCCAGGACTGATCTCCTTTAGGATGGACTGGTTGGATCTCCTTGCAGCCCAAGGGACTCTCAAGAGTCTTCTCCAACACCACAGTTTAAAAGCATCAATTTTTCAGTGTTCAGCTTTCCTCACAGTCCAACTCTCACATCCATACATGACCACTGGAAAAAGCATAGCCTTGACTAGACGGACCTTTATTGGCAAAGAAATGTGTGTGCTTTTTAATATGCTATCTAGGTTGGTCATAACTTTCCTTCCAAAAAATAAGCGTCTTTTAATTTCATGGCTGAAATCACCATCTGCAGTGATTTTGGAGCCCAAAAAAATAAAGTCTGACACTGTTTCCACTGTCTCCCCATCTATTTACCATGAAGTAAGGGACCAGATGCCATGATCTTAGTTTTCTGAATTTTGAGCTTTAAGCCAACTTTTTCACTCTCCTCTTTCACTTTCATCAAGAGGCTTTTTTAGTTCCTCTTCACTTTCTGCCATAAGGGTGGTGTCATCTGCATATCTGAGGTTATTGATATTTATCCCTGCAATCTTGATTCCAGCTTATGCTTCTTCCAGCCCAGCGTTTCTCATAATGTACTCTGCATAGAAGTTAAATAACCAGGGTGACAATATACAGCCTTGACGTACTCCTTTTCCTATTTGGAAGCAGTCTGTTGTTCCATGTCCAGTTCTAACTGTTGCATCCTGACCTACATACAGGTTTCTCAAGACGCAGGTCAGGTGGTCTGGTATTCCCATCTCCTTCAGAATTTTCCACAGTTTATTGCGATCCACACAGTCAAAGGCTTTGGCATAGTCAATAAAGCAGAAATAGATGTTTTTCTGGAACTCTTGCTTTTTCGATGATCCAGCAGATGTTGGCAATTTGATCTCTGGTTCCTCTGCCTTTTCTAAAACCAGCTTGAACATCTGGAAGTTCATGGTTCACGTATTGCTGAAGCCTGGCTTGGAGAATTTTGAGCATTACTTTACTAGCGTGTGAGATGAGTGCAATTGTGCAGTAGTTTGAGCATTCTTTGGGATTGCCTTTCTTAGGGATTGGAATGAAAACTGACCTTATCCAGTCCTGTGGCCACTGCTGAGTTTTCCAAATTTGCTGTCATATTGACTGCAGCACTTTCACAGCATCATCTTTCAGGATTTGAAATAGCTCAACTGGAATTTCATCATATCCCTAGGGTTGCACAAAGTCAGACATGACTAAAGCAACTTAGCATGTTTTCAAATATTCTACAGTAAGAAAAATATCACCTTAAGCCTAAAGATTTTTAAAATTTTAACCAGGTTTATAAAGTTTTACCTATGATTATTTTAATGAAATATAAAAAAAAAATGTTTTAGCTAGTGTATTTTTGCCTGATGCATTCCTTTCACAGATGGCACTGCAAGCTTTGAAAGTTTTATCATATATGTATTTGCATTTTATTGACAAGTATGTGTGCTGAGTTTCTCAATCATGTCCGACACTTTGCGGCCCCATGGACTTTAGCCTGACAGCCTCCTCTGTCCTTGGAATTTTCCAGGCAAGAATACTGGAGTCACTTCCTGGTTTCCACTTTCTACTCCAGGGGATCTTCCCAATCCAGGGATCAAGCCTGCATATCTTGTGTGTCCTGCATTAGCGGGTGGTTTCTTTACCACTGTGCCACTTAGGAAGCCCAGATATGTCTACCTGATTGAAATTAGAGCTGAGTGGTCCATGTCACTCAATGAAAATACAGGTAAAGCAGAATGACATCTAATTACGTTTCAGTTTATAAAATCTAACCAGCACCAATTAGTGTATATTTACCAAATCATCTAAGAAATTTTCTGTCTGAACTTTTAAGAAAGTGACAGGTCTAGGTAAGCAGTTATGTAAGCCTGCTGTTCAACCAAGTAAATAAAGACTGTGAAAGATAGTTATTTGATAGAAAGTTGAAATTTAATTATTGTCTAATTTGTAATGTTGCTCCAACTACCTTATTTCTCTTGTAGTGCCTTTGCCAAATTCTAATATTTGGATATGTGTTTCAAAAGCAAAAAAAAACTCAAAAAGATTGCAAATGAACTGGATGGAGGCCAGGTGGATGGCAATGTAATATAATAGCATAATCTAATGTTAGCTAAGACGCACAATGAAACATCTTAAGGCCAAATTGAATTAATTTATAGGTGAACATTTATGGAAATTCTGAAGGTAAACAACCCACAACAAAGTAAAATTTTTCTACTCTCATATAAGTGCAGAACAATCAGAGCACTAAAACAGAAATTCAAAGAAAAGGCACAAGACTAGAGAGATATTTTATTAAAAATGGGAGAAATTTCAATGAAAGACCAAAGGATAACAATTTGTGTGGCTCTTTCAAAAGAATGACTTGCTCTCTACTCACTCTATCAACTTAATCTAAGCTGGCCAATTAATTGGCAAGCGCTACCTGGTCACAGAAATGCCTATCAGATTTTAGGTGCCTCACTGCTAAACATAAGCATTCAGTCAAATATCATAAAATAATTGACTAAAGTTCTCAATAAAAATACAGATAAAAATAGGACAATGGAACATGAAAAATGAAAGAAAGTTAAACTGAGCAAAAATAAGACTGAAAAATAATCTAGAAGCAAAGAAAAAAAAATAAGTTACATTAACAATATAACTTAAGCAAGAGTACACAAAACAAATCAACACTTCAGGAAAGAACATTTGGAACTTCCATCACAATTCCTTTCCAACCATATTAGCATGGATATTTTCATGTTGTTATTTATGATATCAAAGTGATGGTAACTCTTACTTGTTTTTATAACCAAAGCGTTAGAAAATAATCCTTACCATGTATCCCTGAAAACAGAATTAAATGATAAATGAAAGACGAAATGAGAAAATACCATTGAGTTTTGAACAACTCAAGGGTTAAAGGTCCTTATTCCCTGAGCTGTCAAAAATCCAAGTACTGCTTGCTAACTCTGCCTTCAAAACAAAGGAATTGATAAATGATTCACTCAAAGGCAGGAAGCTGAAACCATCTGGGTAGATTCAAGACTAGTTCTTTTGATTTCACGTACAGTGATCCTGGATGAGGAAGATCCCCTGGAGGAGGGCATAGCAATGCACTCCAGTATTCTTACTTGGAGAATCCCATGGACAGAAGAGCCTGATGGGGTATAGTACATAGGATTGCAAAGAATTGGACATGACTGAAGCAACTTATCCTGGAATGTGAGGTCAAGTGGGCCTTAGAAAGCATCACTATGAACAAAGCTAATGGAGATGACAGAATTCAAGTCGAGCTATTTCAAATCCTAAAAGATGATGCTTTGAAAGTACTGCACTCAATATGTCAGCAAATTTGGAAAACTCAGCAGCGGCCACAGGACTGGAAAAGGTCAGTTTTCATTCCAGTCCCAAAGAAAGGCAATGTCAAAGAATATTCAAACTACTGCAGAATTGCACTCATCTCACACGCTAGCAAAGTAATGATCAAAATTCTCCAAGCCATGCTTCAACAGTACATGAACCATGAAATTCCAGATACTAAAGCAGGATTTAGAAAAGGCAGAGGAACCAGAGATCAAATTGTCAATATCCACTGGATCAACAAAAAAGCAACAGAGTTCCAGAAAAACATCTATTTCTGCTTTATTGACTATGCCAAAGCCTTTGACTGTGTGGATCACAATAAACTGTGGAAAATTCTTCAAGAGATGGGAATACCAGACCACATGATCTGCCTCCCAAGAAATCTGAATGCAGATCAAGAAGCAATAGTTAGAACTGTACATGGAACAAAAGACTATTCCCAAATCCAGAAAGGAGTACATTAAGGCTGTATATTGTCACCCTGCTTATTTAACTTATATGCAGAGTACATCATGAGAAACGTTGAGCTGGATGAAGCACAAGATGGAATCAAGATTGCCAGGAGAAATATCAATAACCTCAGATATGCAGATGACACCACCCTTATGGCAGAAAGCAAAGAACTAAAAAGCCTCTTGATGAAAGTGAAAGACGAGAGTGAAAATGCTGGCTTACAACTCAACATTCAGAAAGCTAAGATCACAGCATCCCATCCCATCACTTCATGGCAAATATTGGGGAAACAGTGGAAACAGTGACAGACTTTATTTTGGGGGGCTCCAAAATCACTGAAAATGGTGACTGCAGCCATTTAATTAAAAGACGCTTGCTCCTTGGAAGAAAAGCTATGACCAACCTAGACAGTATATTAAAAAGCAGAGACATGACTTTGCCGATAAAGGTCCATCTAGTCAAAGCTATGGTTTTTCCAGTAGTCATTTATGGATGTGAGAGTTGGACTATAAAAGAAAGCTGAGAGCTGAAGAATTGATGCTTTTGACCTATGGTGTTGGAGAAGACTCTTGAGAGTCCTTGGACTGCAAGGAGATCCAACCAGTCCATCCTAAAGCAAATCAGTCCTGAACATTCATTGGAAGGACTGATGCTGAAGCTGAAACTCCAATACTCTGGCCACCTGATAGGAAGAATTGACTCATTTGAAAAGACCCTGATGCTGGGAAAGATTGAAGGCAGGAGGAGAAGGGGACCACAGAGGATGAGGTGGCTGGATGGCATCACCAACTCAATGGACATGAGCTTGGATAAACTCTGGGAGTTGGTGATAGGCAGAGAGGCCTGGTGTGCTGCAGTCCATGCGGTCGCAGAGTTGGACACAGCTGAGCAACTGAACTGATCTGAACAAAAACAACTTAGCAACCATGCAAGCATTGTTATCCTTAATAGAATACTAACTTTTCTCCACATGTAATCTAAAAATATGTAAAATGAAAATATAGCTATTCTGTTTATTGAGAAAATGTCTGCATATACATGTACATCTGCACAATTCAAACTCATGTTGTTTAAAAGTCAATCATACATATATATAAGAAGGTCAGTTATGTCTAGGATCCAATTATAGAATGAGAAAAACAGAGATGAGGGGAAAAAAAAATTCTCGAAAGCTAAACGAAACTTTCAAACAAAGATTTCCCTGCATATATATGTGTTAATACAGTTATAACATCCCCCTTCCGCTTCTGAGGTCTGACCTATTAGTGAAAGAAGGCAGAATTATCAGATAGAGACCACAGTATCATATTCATGACCTTGGCTTACAGTTGAATGCACTTGGGATGCCAAGACCTTAATATCAACATCTGATAGTCAAATCCACCCATATACAGCCAGTGAAATACAACTGCAAACCCCTGTTCCTCAAGGGGACCTGCCCTTGGGAAACATATGCCATGGTAAACAGAAACCAAACATCTGCTGGCTCTGATTCTGTGTAACAGCTTGTTTCCAAGAGGGAAAAAAGAGAGAAAAAGCAATCTTGTCTAGTTTATTCTTCCTCAGCACTTCAATTAATAAAGCACTATTTATTTTCTAGAAAGAAAATCAGAGGATGTAGATCAATGCCAGGAGTATTAAATAATTGTGGCATCTTCCACAGGAGAAAGAATAGTAGGAATAGAAGAGATACCAGAAGTATGATTATATGTCCCCGCCAAAAGGAAAGCTGTTGCTCATTTATGTATTGTCTTGGGATCTCTGAAATACACTGTGAATTTTTGCAGAAACATGAAAAAATGGTCATGAATTAGAAAATTCCACTAAGGCTCGGCTCTCAAGACTGACAATTCATTCAACAATTCAGTTGTCCAAACCAGAGCATGTTCAACTGCATAGCCCACTTTCACAAAGACATCAAATTATATGAGGTTATTTCAGTAATAAAAGCTAAATACAAAGATACCCAAATTTCAGTGTAAATCCTTTGAAACTATCAAAAAGATCTGGTAAGTGTATTTATTAAGAAAGAATTTAAAGCTTGATTTTAAATTCTGTTAAACGTGCAAAACCAAAAAATCAATTTCCAAAAAGAAGTAAATTTTGCAATCACATTCTGTTGTTTTGGTGAATGAACAGGATTATAAATTTAAAGTTATCTATCATCTATCTACCTACCTGTGGAGGTTTTCATATGAAGTTCAGATCCTTTCAGCAAATGTAGCTTGATGGTGCTATTACAAGAATGAGTTTGGTTTCTTCACAAATTCAAATATGTTTCAGCCTCTCACATGCTCAATCATTAGAAAACAAAGAATTAAGAGAATATACAAATTACCACATTCCACATTACTGGGTCCAATGTATTTTGAAGTCAAACCAATTCCTAGTTCCTTGACAACATTTCCAATTAATTTTTTGCCTTGCAAATCATTCAATTTATACTATTCTAACCCAAAGGCATTTGACAAATATTAACACAGAAATGTAAAGTTATCTGAGTGACACTCTATGCAGATAAAAATTTTATTTTAAATGTCAAAAGGTTTATGCTAATTGTTTAGAGTTTACAACTTATGAATTTAAATTTAACTAGATGAACATATCTGTCAACTGGCTATAGTTTAAATCATGTATATGGCAAGTGAACGACACTATGTATAATGCCTTCTTTTAGCAGAGAGTAGAAGTGCTCATCAAAACCTACACCTTCCTTCAAGCTATGGAGATAAATTAAATGTCCTACTCTAGTGTGCAGTCAGTAGCAGTTGTGTGAAAGTGATGTATGTCAACCCAGAATCTCTCCCCCTTTCTCCTCTGCTTTCTAATACCAAGGATGCAAATGGACTCTGTATTCCCAAAGGATGGTAGAAATATATGCTGGAAAGAATACAGATCTCTAAAATACAGAGAGGGAGGATATTATGCCAAACATATTAATAAATATTAAACTATACAATAATCAGTGAAAACAACAGTAAGTCTTCAATTTTGCTAATTCTGAGATATATGGATAGCATAATACAGAGAAAAGAGATGCTTACTCCAATAAAATCTAAAATACGTGGCATAGGTTTTGCAACTGGGAAACAAATAATGAAGAAACAGACATAAAAGGTGAGAGATGACAATCCTTTTATGTGTTACAAAACATTCAGTAAAATGTTATCTGTGATAAATAGGAACACATACAATGAGATCAGTGAATCTGTTAGTTGTTAATTATTTGTAAAAGGTCAAATAGGGAATATTTTCAGCTTTGTATGCCATATGTTCTTCATCACAACTGCACAACTTTACTATTATAATGAGAAAATGTTCATAGACTATTAGTAGAAGAAGAGTCATGCCTGGATTTGGCCAACTGGAACTAGTTTAGAGACTTTCTTCTGGGAAGTTTTTCCCAGTGAATCAGAATAACAATAAATGTTAGATGGGAAAAAGAAAAAAAATCCTCATGGGCATGTTGGCCCACAAAACAACCATAATACAAAAATGAATTTAGCTGTGTTATCTTCCCACCCCAGCTATAGTTTCAGGTGGCTTCATCACTGGCAATATTGAGAGATATAAAATATGGCATGAATAATAAACGATATAACTAAGATTATGAACTGTGTGTCTAGTGCAGAAGTTCAGTAGGTTCACTCCCACATGTAACTGACAAGGGGTCAATAGATTACAAGGTGCTTGGTAACTTTGAAAGAGTTACATTCCCAGAGAAAACACAAACCATAACAAAACCAAAGAAAGAAAAACACAAATTATTTTTGTTTTAAAACAGCCTGTCAGTCCTCAAACATATACCAGCCATCAGTGGACCTATCTGACAACACCCAACACAAATAAAGACATAAAGATGGACAGGAAGAAACCTCCCAAAAGGCATGAGAAAAATTAGCAAAGGAACACATCCCAGGGAGCAAAATCAGGGCCTCATCAATGAATTTCTATCTACCACCCCAAGTTGATATAGAACAGTAGCTTTTATGCTCACGTTTTCATTTTACAAATTGATGTCTTCTGCTCAGTTTTTTCTTTGTGGATTTTTGTCTCATTTTCTCTATTGTACATGGACTATGCATGGAAATGACAAATAACAGGACTTAGCTTGGACAGATAACAGATTTCTTTCTTTAGGTCACATGTCATAAGGCCAAAGGAAACCATGTCCGTACATCATGGAAAAGTCTGAAAAAAAAAAAATCTACAAATTCTAGATTTTAAGTTGTGTGCAGTAAATGCAAGGTATTTGGAGCTGTCTCCCTTAGAAAACAGTGGATATATTTCATGGTAGGAAGAAGTGAGATCTTTGTGACCATGAAGAGACAGATTGAGAAGATAGATGACAGAAAAATTTGGGGGCACATGAAAACAATTCCTTCTTCTTTCCAATCACAGGGAAAGCCTATTTTCCAACCTTCCTTTCTGGTGGTGTAGTCATATGACTGAGTTATAACCAATATGAGTAAAAAAATATAGTAACTTACTGGACTAGTCCATAAAATAAAATTCTCTTGCAAATTCCCTCATGACCTTTCCATACCACATGAAGCAGGGCATCCCACTTAGGACTCTGAGGCTGAAGGGAAGGATGTACTATATAGATGGAAGAAATCTAGGTCACTAAATCTACACATGAAAAGTCCACTCAGGGAGTATAACTATCAAACTGCTAAGAATGTGATGGAAATAACTTCTCTTATGTTAGATGTTTGAGATATTTTAAGCTTTGTTTCATGACAGTTTATCCTAAATACTATGGTTCCCTTTCAGAGAGCAAAATCTAAGACACATTTTACAAGCTAATTTGAGATGGCTTTATTTGATCATACATATATTTAATTTCCATTTCTACATTTATCAAGCATAAATGTTGAACTGATTCTGGGATTTATTTTATAATATAATTTCTACATTGTCTTGGGAGTAGACACTATTTTTTTATTCTTTTCACAATGTTCATTGCCAGTCTTTCTTCAGTAGAATTGCTTAAGAAAACATCTTTATGTGTTTGTTGTGAACTCATGTAGAGCAAACACAGTGAGCATGAAGGAGATGGATATCTTCCTTAGGATGCATATGTTAGGCTCGTGCAACCTTGAGGCCACTAGTACCTTTTGAAGGCTACCCTTTCATTAAGAACAGCACTAGGAACATCTGTTGTCTAAGCATTGTTAATGTCTTTCAAGATATTATTAAATGGTCTGAAAAATTATGCTCACTAAAACAGAAACATATTACCTTTTAATATAATCATGCCTTGCAGCAAATTTTTCATTTCTGTAGCAACTAATATGGTTTGCATGTGCATAAAAACCCACACTACTGTATCTCTCAACTTCCCTTATCTTCTATGTATGGGACCATACATTTAGGGAAACAAACACATTCCACAAATACGTTCTTTGTTGCTCAGTCACTCGCTCAGTCATGTCCAACTCTTTGCAACACCCTGCACGGCAGCACTTCAGGTTTCCCTGCCCTTCACCATCTGCAGGATCTTGCTTACTCATGTCCATTGAGTCACTGATGCCATCCAACCATCTTGTCCTCTGCAGTCCTCTTCTCCTCCTGCCTTCAAACTTTCCCGCATTAGGGTCTTTACCAATGAGTCACTTCTTCACATAAGGCAACCAAAGTATTGGAGTTTCAGCTTTAGCATCAGTCCTGTTAATGAATATTCAGGATTGCTTTCCTTTAGGATGGACTGGTTTGATCTCCTTGCAGTCCAAGGGAATCTCAAAAGTCTGCTCCAACACTACAGCTCAAAAGCATCCATTTTTCGGCATTCAGCCTTCTTTATGGTCCAACTCTTACATCGATACATGACTACTGGAAAAACCATAAGTTTGACTAGCAGGACCTTTGTCGACAAAGTAATGTCTCTACTTTTTAATACGCTGTCTAGGTTTTTCATAGCTTTTCTTCCAAGGAGTAAGTGTATTTTAATTCTGTGGCTGAAGCCACTATCTGCAGTGATTTTGGAGTCCTAGAAAATAAAGTCTGTCACCGTCTCCATGGCTTCCCCATCTATTTGCCATGAAATGATGGGACAAATATGTTAAATCCTTCCAAACTTTATTTTTTTCTAAATGAGAAGAGTATGATTAAATTTTATGGTAAGATAATATATGTTTTTAAAGAGTTCAAACTTACCTTTAAATTATTTTAAAAACTTTAAAAAAGTCTTTCTTATCTACAATCTCCAAGAAGTCCTTGCGCTTAAATCCCTCACTGAATTAAAACTATTTGCATACTTTTGATTTTGGTACTAAAGAGTTTGTTTCTCAGTAATTTTTATTTTAACAGAATTTTTTAGTTCAAAAAATTCATGAATGAACCCAAATGAATATAATATAGCTCACCTTAAAAACAGTATCTCCAACATTTGAAACATACTGTGAAACCAATAAATATTTTGCAAAATGACAGCTTTATGAATAATAAATTTTTATTTGCCTTATGAAATTTTGTTGATGAGTAATCTTCAAGATCAAAATAAAACAGGTTATTTTAGGGAAATAGCTCTTTTCATTAAAAGAAACAAGGATAAAATAATGCATATAACCTTTCTTTGACTGCTGGTCTTCTGATTTAAGTGGTTCTGTACAATAATTTTATCAGAGCATATTTTCAGACTCAAAACTTCCCACTTATGTTATATTCTAAGTATAATTGCTTTCCCCTGATCTTATATTTAATCTCACCATTAAAGAGGCTTCCTGATTATCTATAGTTCAGCAAATGGCAGCTCATTTTGTCGTGTCAGATTTTAAAGCTTCAACTAATTCACTTAGACACTGAATTTGTTTTGAAATATAATTTCAAGAATTGAGCATTTTAAGTCTGTTCTTCACGAATATTAAAGTTCAAATGACTGCTCTTACCAGTAAATTTAGTTGTTTGCTTATTTGTATTGCCATAATAGTTTTATTACAGCAGTTTTCTCTTTACATTTAATGCACTTCACTTATGGCTTTCACTATCTTTTAAGAGATATAGAAGTAAGTTACACAGGGAACGCTGTA
The DNA here is from genome assembly GCF_019320065.1 of Cervus canadensis. Taxonomy (NCBI): domain Eukaryota; kingdom Metazoa; phylum Chordata; class Mammalia; order Artiodactyla; family Cervidae; genus Cervus; species Cervus canadensis. Next base: position 30,560,424 of record NC_057394.1, read on the forward strand.
TTACCAATGTTGGCTTCTAAACAATTAAGTGTATTTTTTCCCAAGATTTAAATTGACCATTATTAAGAAAATGGCTATTGAGGGCAATTTAAAGTAGACAATAATTACAGATTAATTTATATTCCAAAGCTACCAAAGTCAGGAAGTCAGGAAACCCAATTCCTTCAGCACCCGTTACAAACAATTAATGCTGGAGAGAATGTGGCGAGAAGGGACTTCTCCTACACTGTCGGTGGGAATGTAAACTTTTTTTTTTTTTTTGGAATGTAAACTTTTACAGCCACTATGGAAAACAGTTTGGAGGTCCCTTAAAAACTAAAAATAGAGTGACCATATGATCCTACATGGTCAGTCCCACTCCTGGGCATATATCTGGAGAAAGCCATAATTCAAAAAGATACTTTCACCCCAATGTTCACTGCAGCATTATTCACAATAGTTAGGACATGTAAACAACCTAAATGTCCATCACAGGGGATAAAGAAGATGTAGTACATATATACAATGGAATATTAGTCATTCATAAAAAAGGATGAAATAATGCCAAATTCAGCAACATGAATGGACCTTGAGATTTTCATACTGAGTAAAGTGAGTTCAGACAGGGAAAGATAAATATCATATGATATTGCTTATATGTGAAACATAAAAAATGATACAAATGAACTTATCTAGAAAACAGAAACAGTTACAGATGTAGAAAGCAAACTTGCAGTTACCAGTGAATAAGTGAGGAGGAAGGATAAATTGGGAGACTGGGATTGACATATATATACATTACTGCATATAAAATAACTAATGAGGACCTTCTCTATAGCACAGGAAACTGTACTTAATATTCTGTAATGGGCTATGTGGGAAAAGAATCTATATAAAGTAGACATATGTTTATGTATAGCCCACTCACTTTGCTATATACCTGAAAGTAACACAGCATTGTAAATCAACTATATGTCAATAAAAAAAAAAAAGTCGTCAAGTCCTACCAAAGGAAGGAACTACATATCTGATGAGAAAAGTAGAGGTCATCTCTATTCATTATTTCTGAATGCCCAATATGTGCCAGGCCTTATTCCTTGTACTTATAAAAGAGCAAAAAATAAAACACCATTAACTCTATGTTCATGTTTCATGAAGTTTGCATTTAGAGAAAAAGTCAATAAACACAAACAAATATACACATGCACACATATACATGCATATACAATGGTATTATTTTATGAGTTACTAAGAACTTTGAGGGAGAATAAAGGTAGAAAATAAGAATCTTGACATTTACTCTAAGAGAACTGGGAAGTTCCCATTAAAGTCACACAATGACTTTGGTTACTTTTTTGAGAAAAGACTCTAGGCATAAAGGCTGAAGCTGGGAGCTGAGTCAGGTTACCACTGATATCATCTAGACAACAGAGTATGTACAGTGATTTAAATAGGTTGGTAATTGTGGAGGTGGTGAGGAATCATATTCTACATACACTCTGAATGTAAATCTACTGGAATTTGCTAAAAAAGAGACTGAAAGAGAAATGATACTCTAGAATTTGATCTGAGGAATAGAAAAAATGGGAGTTGCTGTTAATTAAGATGGCAAAAACTACAGAATGAACGAACCTCTAGAGGAACAGTGAGATTTTATTTTACACATGGTAAGTCTGAAATATTAGATATCCATTGAGTAATTTAATGAAGAGCTATGCTAAGTCTGACAAAATAGGTAAGTGAAGAAGCACTGTGAGAGAAGACGGCAAATTTAGCATAAAGGTAAAAGAATTAGTTACTAAAACAGTATTCTACATTTGCTCATATCTAATTACACAATGGCACATTAATTGTAAAGAGAAGATATTAAAGTAAATATTTTCAGAAATAAAAGTGGGTATAGAGAGAATTACAGGGATCCACAATCATTGTGAGACTTTATCACACTTTTGTCTTTGTCTTATAGATAAGAAAATTATAGCCTGCTATATAAAATCCAAAAAACATAAGACTCTACAATTGCAAAACAAAATTCCTTTGAAGTGCACAAGATTCCTGAGAAGTTCTCTCCTAGCAGTAGTATTAAGCTAAAAATAAATAATAAACAATAATCAATTCTTCAATTAAAAAAATACTTTAAAGTAACTCTTAGTTCTATAAGAAAATGCAATAAATATTAGAAACAGCTGAAAATTACTTTAGCATCCATATCAAGAATAATGTTCAAATGTATCAAGAAAAAAAAGAGTAAGCTGTCACTTCTTATTTCCTTCTCTCCAAACCCCTTGAAGCCACTATAGTTTCTATGTACTAATGTAAGAAGAATCACTAAGTTGTAAACTTTAAATGGGTGAATTGTGTGGTACTGTATTAGATCTCAATAAAGTTGTTATTAAAATTTTTTTTTAAAAAGTAAGAAAAAATCAGGGAAAAGTTTTCCAATACTAGGTATAAAAACAAAGTTTTTTGCAGCAGTATTCAGGCTACAGCCCAAGCTGGAAACTAAACAAAGAGCCCTCAGTTGAAAACTAGCAAATACATCTTTAGATATTTCTACAGTGAAACAGTATATTCCTATGGGAATGAATAAATGACAACCTGAGGGAACAACATGGATGAACCTAACAAAACAATATTTAGTAAGAGAATCTAGACACAATAAAGTTACTTTATGGTTATATTTATGTATTGTCCTAAAACAGACAAAGCTCCTATTCTGTTTAAGTGTCAGAATGCCAGTTAACTAGGGAGCTAATGCCTTGAAAGGGACACAGAGGGGCTTTTGGAATTCCAATAATATTTCACTGTGTGCTTGTTACATGATAACTTCATGAAATCTTACCTAACTATGTGCAATCAGCATTTGGGAAATATAAATGTCACACTTTAGTTAAATATATTGAACAATCTGAGTAACCATAATTTTATATATGATATTCCAGGAGACTGGATAAGGACTTGAAAGTGTGCATGTTCCGTTGTGTCTGACTGTTTGCTACCACACGAAATGTAGCCTGCCACGTGGCTCTGTCCATGAAATTTTCCAGGCAAGAATACTGGAGTGAATTGCCATTTCCTACTCCAAAGACATGAAAGAGGCATGTAAATGCGGTGTGAAAGAAAGATGTCTGAGAAGGGAATCATTGATCACAATGTCATAAAGAGGACAATAATGCAACAAAGGAAAACAAGAACAAAGGTAGGGATTACCTTTTTACACTGGGACAAACTGAACATGTGGAAGAGAATGGTAACCCTTTCCAGACTGACATCTTCAACTATGGGAGAAGTGATGGAATCCAATAAGTAATTGCCTAGGTTTAGGTAGGCTCAGTACAGTTTATTCATAAAAATGGGAGTAGCAATGGATATATGTGCTCTCAAGCTGATAAATAGACAAGATAATAAAAGTTGGGAAGAGGTCTCACCTCATTGTTTCAGTTTTCTTGGAGAAAAAGGGAAAAAGGAAACCGGTCAAATCTGAGAAAGAAAAGGAAAAACGAACTATTCAAGGCGAAAATCAGAGTCACCATAAATTATTTCTAGTAAAGTGGCAGAGGCATAATCAAGGCAACATAATTGTGTTATTGCCAGGTTTACGGGCTTTTAGTAGTCATATATTTGAAGTGGGCTCAGTCACCGTGTGTGCATGTGTGTGTGTGTTTGTGTATGTGCATGCACAAATACATTCAGGACTACTGGATGCTTTTGTAATCATTCTTTTCTATTCATAGTCACCTATACAAGTGAAGCGACAGAAAAACAAATAAAGAACTGAATTTAACCAGGATTGGAGTATTTCTGAGAAGATAAAGGAGGAGAGGAGCAACATTAATAAATGATCACAGAATTTAGTAGGAAAATGAGAAGAAAGATGAAAATATTGGCTGGGAATGGGAGCTAGAAAGTGACATAAAATAATACTCAAAACAGCGGAAAGCAAGCCCCAGTGAAACTGAAACAATGTTGAGAGTCAGTAATAGACAGTGTTGGGGTCAAAGAGTCAGACAGGACTGAGGGACTGAACTGAACAGACAGTGTGAGTTTAGAGAATGGAGTGCACAGAGTATGATCTTTGAACCTGAGATGAAGTATGTGTTAAATCTGAAATTACCAGTGATTGTAAGAATATGACAGAGAAAGAGTATCACCAAGAAAAGAAGAAGGATAAATATGTTGGAGGAAAAGAGGGCAATCAATTGATAGCATATGGTACTAGAACCCGTGTAATGACATTATAACCCACAAGAATTCTGACAAAAGCACAATTTGAAAGTCACAGTGAGATATTGTCTTAGAGGAGTAAGGTCACAATGACTGCACATTACTGCAAAAAAGAGAATTTTTGAATTATACTTTGATGACATAAAATTCAAAATCTGGCAGTATTAGAGAGGGATGTGAAAGGCTGGTCTGAAAATAGTACATAGGTGTTAAAAAAAAACCTAAACCACTTCAAGGCTAAGTATGAAATTATGGGAGATATGCAAGGGAGTTTAGCTAGTTTCAGCCAGCAGCTCAGCAGAATGGAAAACCCTTACAAAAGCATTTGGAGATACAGAAGGCTCTCAATTTGATAGAGTGTGAGTTCCAGGGGGCATAGGACAACTATGCTACAAGTTCAAGAGGTACTGGTGTTTGGAAAAGAGAAAAGTATACAGAGATATACAGTGATTAGCATGCAGGTATCGAGGGCTTATTTACGTGGTGGTGACTAGCATTAATTGATATAAAAGTAAATGTAATTAGTCTGATGTATTGATATGAACGCATTCATTGTGGCAAACACACTAAAAGGAAACGGACTGTGAAGTATATAAGAACTCTCTGAACTAACTTAGCAATTTTTCTATAAATCAAATATTGTTCTAAAGTTTTTAAGTTATTGCACATAAAATGCAGTCTCCTGCATTACAGGCCTATTCTTTACTCTCTGAGCTACTAGGAAAGTCACCTTAAAAAACATAAACCATGCTTAAAATTTCAAAATATATCCTACTGCTCAATTATAAGGACAATTCAAACTGAAAATACTGTTAAATAGTAAGAAAATACTGACATTAAAAGTGCCAGAGTATACAGTATGAGTTTATGCAAAAAAATTACTGATATATTAAAAAGTAATATAATAAGTAAACATAAGTATTATTAATCCAAGTTACCATTGCATCTTGCCTGGACAATTATAATAATTTATAAGGTCATCTTCCTGCATTACCTCTGGCTTTTTCTAATCCATTTTTTGCATTACAGCCTAAGTGATGGTCTCAAAATGCAAATCTGAACAGATCACTCTTACACTTATCTGACAGTCACTTCAATACACTATCACACAAAACCCTTCATGATATATCCCCCACCTATAAAATGAATATAAACAAGTTGCCTCAAAACTGACCTATTTTCCATTTTTTTCCTTTAATTACATCTTTCTAGGGTCACATGCTATATTGCTTAGAAACACCTATGCTTCCCTCATCTAACCAGTCTTAATCTTTCTTAAGTCTTAGCTCAATCATCAGTTTCTCAAGAAGACTGCTCCTTATTCACCATTCTAGGAAATGATCTTTGTGATATATGCTTAAACTTTATTCTCTTTCTTCACATCAGCTCAGTCCGTAAATAGACTGCAATTAGCGAAACAGAGCACTTGAATTCCTTTTTCACTAGACTGTAATCACCTCAGAACCAGAACTATGTCTACTCAACACTGTATGCTCAGAGCCAAGCACAATGCCTGTCGTAACACTATTAATGTAGAATATTTTCACTAAAAAGATGTAGAGGAATGAATGAGAAACAAAAAAGGTAGTTTTATTAAAATAAATATATGCAATTGTGTACAAGATCTAACATTATAAAGACATCAGCCTTCCTGAATTCACTTTATTAATTTATTATAATTAGTTTTTAGGAAGTAGCTTGAAATAGCTGTGTATTTCATCTATAAAATTAAATCCAACAAGGCCTGGTGCACTGGGAAGACCCAGAGGGATCGGGTAGAGAGGAAGGTGGGAGGGGGGACTGGGATGGGGAATTCACATAAATCCATGGCTGATTCATGTCAATGTATGACAAAAACCACTACAATACTGTAAAGTAATTAGCCTCCAACTAATAAAAATAAATTAAAAAAAATTAAATCCAACAAAATATAGAATATGAGTGACATGGATTATATACTACCTACTATTAAAATGAAAAATAAACATAGTTTTTTAATGTTGAATTTTTTGCATAAGATAAATAGCATAGGGAAAATAAAGGAAGCAGAATACACAATAATTACAAAAAATCTAGAGTAAATGAGAAATGTACTTGATTTTTCAATAGTGGTAGTAATATAAAATCCATCTAGATCCATAGATTATACCTAACAGCACTGTAAATTTTCTCTAAATATAAGCATTTAATATAAAAAAGTCACTAAGATATGAACATATTTGTGAACATATGTTTAACTAATAAAAATGTACTGCTCACACAATGTGAAATATATGTTTATAAATACATTTGTGTACATATTTAAAATATTATTTTTTTAACAACTCAACCACTTTTAACTTTTTGTTTTCTTGAAGGGTTTGTGTACCAACTGATGTCAATTAAATCAGCTGCTTTGGTTTTCTTTCTTCCACCTAATTAAAAAAAAAAAAAAACTTGTCAGAGGACTGTTATTCTTCTCAGTTGGTAATGAGATCTAGTGGCCTATTTATGTCACAGAACTGGAAGGAAATCTAAGGCTCATGAGTTTGGAGCTGGCACTCTATGGGAGGTATACTGTATCCTTCTATTATGGTCCAATTCTCTACTATATCCACTTTATCCCTTAATCCTGCCCTACCCTAAAACATCTCCATCTTCACTGGTCTTGATTAGTTTGGTCCATGAAAACAACAACTATCATTCAGAATCCAGTTGGTCTCACCAAAAGGCAACTTCAGGTCACCTGCTTTTATTCAGGAGCTTCCCTGATAGCTCAGTTGGTAAAGAATCTGCCTACAATACAGGAGATCCTGGTTCAATTCCTGGGTTGGGAAGAACTCTTGGAGAAGGGAAAGGCTTTTAATCAAGTCTACTTTATTCTCAATTGCACAGAAAAAGAATATATGGCTATGTGATAGTTAATTTTATGTGTCAACTTGACTGAGCAACGGGGTAGCCAGGTTAAACATTACTTCTGGGTCTATCAGGTTTTGTCTAGATAAGATTAGCATCTGAATCAGTAGATTCTGTAAAGCAGATTGCCCACTCTAGTGTGAGTGGGTATCATACAATCCCTGAGGGCCTGAGTAGAACAAAAGATGAAGAATGAATTAGATCCTTTTTCTTCCTGCTTTCCTGCTTGACCTGGGGCATAGTCTTCCCCTGCTCCTTGGGCATCCCTTGGGCATCAAGGCTTTGAACTCAAACCAAAATTATATCACCATCTTTCCTGGGTCTCCAACTTCTAGACAGTAAGTCATGGGACTTAGCCTCTATAATTGCATAAACCATATATATGTATATATGACACATACTGTATCAGTTCAGTTCAGTTTAGTCACTCAGTCGTGTCTGACTTTGCAACCCCATGGACTGCAGCACTCCAAGCTTCCCTGTTCATCACCAATTCCCGGAATTTACTAACTCATGTCCCTCAACTCCATGATGCCATCCAACCATCTCATCCTCTGTCGTCCCCTTCTCCTCCCAACTTCAATCTTTGCTAGCATCAGGGTCTTTTCCAATGAGTCAGTTCTTCACAACAGGTGGCCAAAGCATTGGAGTTTCAGCTTCAGCATCAGTCTCTCCAATGAATATTCAGGACTGATTTGCTTTAGGATGGACTGGTCAGATCTCCTTGCAGTCCAAGGGACTCTCAAGAGTCTTTTCCAACACCACAGTTCAAAAGCATCAATTCTGTGGTGCTCAGCTTTCTTTATAGTCCAACTCTCACATCCATACATGACTATAAGAAAAACAATAGCCTTGACTAGATGGACCTCTGTCGGCAAAGTAATGTCTCTGCTTTTTTTAGTATACTGTCTAGGTTGGTCGTAACTTTTTTTCCAAGGAGCGTCTCTTAATTTCATAGTTACAGTCACCATCTACATTGATTTTGGAGCCCCCCAAAATGAAACCTGTCACTGTTTCCACTGTTTCCCCAACTATTTGCCATGAAGTGATGGGACCAGATGCCATGATCTTAGTTTTCTGAATGTTGAGTTTTAAGCCAACTTTTTCACTTTCCTCTTTCACTTTCATCAAGAGGATCTTTAGTTCTTCTTTGCTTTCTGCCATAAGGGTGGTGTCATCTGCATATCTGAGGTTGCTGATATTTCTCCTGGCAAGTTTGATTCCAGCTTGTGCTTCATCCAGCTCAATATTTCACATGATGTACTCTGCATATAAGTTAAATAAACAGCGTGACAATATACAGCTTTGACGTACTCCTTTCCCAATTTGGAACCAGTCTGTTGTTCCATGTGCAGTTCTAACTGTCGCTTCTTGATCTTCATACAGATTTCTTAGGAGGCAGGTCAGGTGTTCTGGTATTCCCATCTCTTGAAGAATTTTCCACAGTGTGTTGTGATCCACCCAGTTAAAGGCTTTAGTGTAGTCAATAAAGCAGAGGTAGATGTTTTTCTGGAACTATCCTGCTTTTTTGATGATCCAGTGGAGACTGGCAATTTGATCTCTGGTTCCTCTGCCTTTTCAAAATCCAGTACTGTATATAATATACAGTATACATATACTATACATATCTATATATCCTATTGGTTATACTTCTTTGGAGAATCATGACGAATACAAGCTGCTTTATGTATCCAGTCAGAATACAAAGGAACACTGTCAGCACACATGTCTAAGACATTCAAAACTTCTATTAACAACAGAAGGTGTGATCTCATGTAAAATCTTGGTTGGATATTTTCTCCAGCAAAACATACAGATATCAGTGTAGACATGGTTTTCCAGTTCCTTGAATCTCAAAATTAAGAGTTTCCTGAAAATTCTGATCATACTTAATCCAAACCATTGACCTTGCCAGAGAATTATATCAGTATCTTGCTATATTGTTCTACATTCCAACTCATTCCTTAGCCCATCCCAGAGAATTCTCATTTTTACCCATCCTGGATGGGTAAGATTACAACCTCATCAAGTAAGAAAATATTCTCTTGAAGCGGGGCTAATGATGGGATCTCAGCTGTTGAAACTCTTTGAAGATGTTCATGTCTTTTACCTTAAAGCTGCAAGGAAGTAATAATAAATGGAGATACATTTTTTTCCCTAGGATGAAAATATACCATCGTTTTATTTTTAAACAGCTCAGGTGGCAAAGAATCCACCTGAAATGCAGGACACCCTGGTTCGATTCCTGGATTGGGAAGATCCGCTGGAGAAGGGACAGGTTACTCACTCCAGTATTCTTGGGTCCCCCTTGTGACTCAGTTGGTAAGGAATCTGCCTGCAATGCAGGAGACCTGGGTTGCGAAGATCCCCTGGAGAAGGGAACGGCTACCCATTCCAGTATTCTGGCCTGGAAAATTCCATGAACCGTATAGTCCATGGTGTCACAAGGAGTTGGACAAGACTGAGAGACTTTCACTTTTCAATTAATTAAACATTAACTTTTTATACTAAGAATGTCAGTTAAAATTCTTCCATAAAATAAATGATTGCAAACCAATGTCTATGAAGATTTTAAATGATGTGGTAGGCATATTAGCATGCTTAAATAGATATAGTTCCAACTTGACAACAACGTTTTTGTTCCTAAGATAGCTTTCTTAAGATAAAATAATGTTTCATGTTTAATACTTCTTGAATTTTAAGTCTACATAACACAGAGGAAAAAATAAATACAAAGATAACTCAGTAGTCACTGAGAAGTGTAGGTACATAAATATTTTAAAAAGTAGCTGCTGTTGCTGCTAAGTAGCTTCAGTCGTGTCCAACTCTGTGTGACCCCATAGACGGCAGCCCAGCAGGCTCCCCCGTCCTTGGGATTCTCCAGGCAAGAACACTGAAGTGGGTTGCCACTTCTTTCTCCAATGCATGAAAGTGAAAAGAGAAAGTGAAGTTTCTCAGTTGTGTCCAACTCTTTGCGACTCCATGGACTGCAGCCCACTAGGCTCCTCCGTCCACGGTATTTTCCAGGCAAGAGTACTGGAGTGGGGGTGCCAATGCCTTCTCTGTTAGAAAGTAGAGCAAAGCATAAAATTATAAATTATATTATCAGATTAATCACCTAGAAATATAAATAAAATTATTTACTGACATTAAATGACTACATTTAGTGACCACACGTTTCTGTTAATGTTGGTGTTTTTAACTTACATAATTTTAGACTGACATTCTAAACATCCAGATGATGAGGCATAATCAGATATATGAATAATTTAATAAAATTAATTTAAAAGTAATTTCTGTTAGTAAACCTAACATATTTAAACCAATTAGCTGTACTAAAAAGTTCATTTGCAAGTTTATATTACCATGAATGTATTCTGTGTAGTAGAAAGTTAATAAAATATAATAATGGCAAGGACTAGGAAAGGTGAAAATGAATATGTAAAATCCAGAATGTGTGTAGAGCAGCTACTGAGGCAGTGCTAATTATACATGAATAATCCCATTTGTTTAAGAAGAAAATTGGAGATTTAAAGTAATTATTTCAAGCCCTAAAAAGAGAAACCTCTCATTGTGTCTCTATTAAAGTAAAAGCTACACAGCCTACTGCAACTCATGTCAATAATACATTGTGTATTTCTGTAATTAAGAACTTGAATTAATAAAATTATTTTGCTCTTATATCATTTTGTTAGGACTTTTGTCAAATATATAATTATTTTGCATGATTCAGAGGAATTACAAAAGTTTAATTTCTTGAGATTATACATGTTCCTGCTGTTTTTCTTCTGGAGAATGTTTTCTGGGATCTATTAATAAACAAAGTAATAGCAATACTTTAATACTTATTACTACAATGGTTTCAGAGTTATATAATTTTAAGTTTTTATCATTAAAAAAATTTAGCTTTTACCTTTTTTCCCCTAAAGAGCACTATAGCAATATCCCAAAATAGAATTCTGAATACACATTTAATTAGTCATGAAGTGCTTGAGATATTTCTGAAAACCTACTGAACATACAGCAAAATACTTATATCTTCCAAGGAAAATTATGTTGCATCAAACTATTAATTTTGAATCAAGAGTCATTTTATGTGCTGTCAGGTGAAAGCTTTTACTTTCATTCTTTTTTACCTATATTTGTCAGTTTCAAAATTACACATGGCTCAGTCTATAATGCTATTTTGATCCAAAATTTACTCTATAGCACTATCCTACTTCTGTCAGTTGAGCCAACCAAACTATAAAGAAATAAATGTTATAAAGAAGAAAAAACAATAATTAAATAAAAATATTCACATGAATAACAGAGCTATGCCCTATTTGCAATAATATTTCTAAAACTTTCTGTATACATTTCATGCAATTTTTGACACTATCCCATTTGATTTTAGCCTTAATACCTCAAAGTATATGTTAAGAAAATGTAACTTCAGTAGAATCTAAGCTAGAGAAGGGAATGGCAACCCACCCAGTATTCTTGCCTGGAGAATCCCAGGAACAGAGGAGCCTGACAGGTTACAGTCCATAGCGCTGCAAACAGTCAGATATGACTGAGTGATTAACGTAAACACAGCATCATTACCTAAACAGAGTCAACATTCAAATTTCAATCTTTCCCAGGAATACTTGAGACTACATGCCATCATTCTGGCCCACTGTCCAAATCATAATCAAGTTATATTTATTTCCCATATCACTTTATTCTCATTCAATTTGAAAATATTTCTCATTTTTTCTTCATCTTTCATGATTGCATTATTAAAGAGTTTAGGATATTTATTGGGTTAAATGTCAAATTTAGGTTTGCCTATATTTTCCTCATGATAATATTCAAGCTATTCATTTTTAGCAAGAATACTACAGAAGTGGTGGTGTGCCTTTCTATGAGCATTGTGTCATGATCTTACCATGCTAACCATTTCCATTCTTGGTAATGCTGACTTTGACCATGGACAGATACTCTGAAACAAATTCTCTGTTTCTCATTAAACTTGCATTGGCTAATTTTAATATCCAGTGATATTAAATCAAATCTTACTATCATTGCTGACAAGCATTATTTTACTAACACCATATTCTATATTTATCATATCATTTATATAATACCCTTATATAACATTTATACATATCCTATATACAAAATAGATTTCACTTCCTATTACTGTATCACTTTATTACCCAATTTATTAATATCATGGTAGACTCAGAGACATTTTATGTAATGGGTATATTATTTTATCATCATTATCTATTTTGGATGATTGTATTATCCCATATTTGGCCAGTATGAGTACCTTCAAGCTGCTTCCACAGAACACTGGCATGTACCCTTTATACCTGGAAAACTTATTTTATGGTACAACAAAATATTGCAAGAACATCATAAAGTTTCCCTCTTCCAGTTCTTGAGTTAACCATTATTTTCAGGAGCCAATATAAACATACTACTCAGAAAAGAATATTTTGGTACTAGATGTGTTTTCTGCAATTGGTAGTCATCACATTTAAGTTGTGAAGTGAAGTGAAAAGTGAAAGTGTAGTCTGTCAGTTGTGTTCAGTTCTTTGAGTCCCATGGACAGTAAGCCGCCAGGCTCCTCTGTCCATGGAGTTTTCCAGGCAAGAATCCTGGAGTGAGTAGCCATCCCTTTCTGCAGGGCATCTTCCTGACCCAGGCATTGAATCCAAGTCTCCGACATTGCAGGCAGATTCTTTACTGTCTGAGCCAACAGGGAAGCCCCATCCATGCTCTACACATATTTAAATACACGTTTGTGCTATACACATACATATATCAATATTTTTATCCATCATTTTGTGAATTGTTTCTTCATGTATATACTTATTTATTTTGTATCTTAGTTTTCTCTCATTGCTAGCATTTCTTTTTTTTTTTTTTTAGCATTTCTTTATATACTTTCTAAAGTAAACATAAATTAGTTCTGATTATCTTTTCCATATGACAATTCAACTTTAACATAGATGTTTTATAATATGTTTCAACTCCTTATGTGTAATTCACCCCTCATAGATTCTCCTAGATATATATGATTATTATTTTAGTATGAACTTTTGTAACTACATAAATTGTGTTTTTATCAGGATTATATGAAATATAAAAATTACCTTAGGGAGAATTGACATCTTTAGAATGTTTAACTCAATTTCCAAGAATAAGAGATGCCTTTCTATTTTCTGAAATATACATTTTTTCACACACACATACAAACACACACACACACACACATATTTATATATATATTTCATTCATACAGATATTGCCCATTTATTTCAGGTTTATTTCTAAGAATTTTATTTTCTCACTGGCTATTATAGAGTTTTTGTTTCAACAATTTTATCTTCTAACTGGTTACTGTGTGTCTATGTGAAGGTTGTTTATTTCTGTATGTTAATTTTTGACTTTCTACCTCATCATATTATTTATTGTTTGAGTCAGATATATGATATCTTTTGTTTCCTTTATGCTACCATACCCTCTGAAAATAGGAAAAGGCAACTCTTTTTTCTTTGTCTGAAATCTCTGACTTCTCTTGTCTAGTTGCATTGACTAAAACTTCTAGTACAATGTTTACAGTAGTAGAAATAATGGATATCGCTGTCTTATTTTTAATCTCAGTGGATGGATCACTTGTTTTTCAACTAAAATCAAGATTCATGCTTGAGGAATCTGTTGTATCCTATTAAAGAATAATCCTTCAATTCCTATCCTGTGAGTGTCACTATCAACAATGTCTACTGAATTTCATTGGAGTCTTTTTTCTATATCTATGAGAAAAATGATAAGTTGTCTCTTTTTTGTTGATTTTTTATCATGGTAAAATATACATTCCATACAACTTCCATTTTAATCATTTTTAAGTGAACATTCAGTGGCATTAAAAACTTTCACATTATTGTGATAACATCACCACCATTCATCCCCAGAAGTTTTGCATCTTCCCCAGCTAAAACTCTGTACCTGAAAAGTCAAACTGTTAGTTGCTCAGCTCAGTCACATCCAGCTTTTCACGATCCAATGGGCTGTAGCCCTCCAGGCTCCTCTGTCCATGGAATTCTCCAGGCAAGAATACGGGAGTGGGCAGCCATTACCTTCTCCAGGGGATCTTTCTAACCCAGGGGTTGAACCCAGGTCTCCTGCATTGTAGGCAAATTCTTTACCATCTGAGTCACATTACTAAAATTACTATTTTAACCACTTTTAAGTAAATAGTCAGTAACGTTAAGAACATTCACATTTTTGTGATACCATAGCTACCATTATCTCCAGAATTTTTTCATCTTTCCCAGATTAACCTCTGTACCTATAAACACTAATATCCCATTTCCCTATCCTTTAAACCCCTGGAAACCATCGTTATACTTCCTGTCTCTAGAATTTGACTACTTTATATATCTCATTTGAGTATATAAGTGGAATTACACAATATCTGTTATCTTGTGAAAGGCTAATTCTACTTAGTATAATGTCTCCAATATTTATCCATGTTGTAGCATATGTCCAAATTCCCTTCCTTCTCTAAGACTGAATGATATTCCATCAAATGCATATAACATATTTGCTTAAAATTCCATTAATTATTGACAGACACTGTCTTCCAACTTTTAGCTATTATGAACATATGAATACAAATACTTGTTTAATTTTCTAATTTTATTTCTTTGGAGCACATAAAAATAGAATTACTAGATGATATGGCAATTATAGGTTAATTTTTGAGAATCTGCATCCTGGTTTCCACAGTGGCTATAGTATTTGCATTTCCTCCAACAATGGCAGAGATTTAAATAACTCAACAATGTTGCCAATGCTTATTTTCTTTCTCTGTTCTTTTTAGTTTTGTTTTTGTATCCTAATGAGTATAAAATATTATCTCATTGTGGTTTTAAAGATCTCTTTCTTTAAATCTACTATTGTGATGCATAACAGTAATGGATTTACTAATATTAAAACAACCTTGAATTACTGGAGTAAATCCCACCTTATCATGGTTAAAGATTTTTTATGTGGTATTAGATACTAGATCATTTTAATAATATTTAATTTATCAATTTAACTATGTTTGGGCTGAAAATTGAATTTAGCTGCTACAGCTGAGATAAAGGGATGTTTCTGGATGGCAGATGACAAGAAAAATAAGCAAAAGAAGAAGAATCAAGTCTTTTTTCTCATCTGTTTATTACCTAGTTTCTCCTTTATCTCCCTACTTGATATAACTTCACAGGAAGCCATCTGAGGCTGTATCCCAGTCCCAGGGTCACAGAACAAAGTATAGAAGCTTGGATTTGGAAGCTTTTCCTTAAATTCTATATTTATTTTACTCAGTTGCTTAATGTTAATTGTATCTAAAGGTTATTCCTAGCATGGACTTCCCAGGAGGCTCAGTGGTAAAGAATCCGCCTGCCAGTGCAGAAGAGACAGGTTTAGTCCTAGGTTGGGAAGATCCTCTGGAGTAGGAAACGGCAATCCACTTTAGTATTCTTGCCCGAAAAATCCCATAGACAGGGGAGCCTACCAGGCTATAGCCCATGGGGTTGCAAAAGAGTTGGACATGACTTGGCGACTAAACAACAACAAAAAAATTTCTAATATGTATCTGTATTTTTTCTCTAAAGTACTGACGTGTTCTAATTGCAGTAAAAGTAATGTTTACATGTCTGTTGGGAAGTGAGGAGAAAGTAGACTTTACAGTACTGAAGTGAAAAACCTTAATTTTACAAAGTTTACACTAAAAAAAGATCTTATTAGTTGTTCATTACCTTCATTGTCACAGAAAACTTTATTTAAATTATTTTAATAGGTTTTTGAGACATATTTTTCATTACATGTCCAAATTCACTCTTATTTCACAGCTATTATATTGAAAAAAAAAGATTTCTTTGCTTGAAGCAATAACAATGTTACAGATTTACTACAAGGAGGAGAAAAAAAAAAAAAGAAATAGCCTGCTTTTATCAACTGCAGATGTCCTATGTTCCTTTTGATGCTACTTCTTTTACTCAGTGATTTTCATTTAATTCTTTATAAAATCAGTTGTCTTCCATTCCTTTATTGAAGGTCAAAATGTTCAGGTTTCATCTGAACTTCTCACAAATTTTAAACAGCAGCTCAATTTTAGTCATTTTCAGTGGGCAGAGTAAAGAATACTATGAAAAATCTTGAACTATTTAGAGTTAAATTATACTCTAACTGTAATTTCAAGGTGTTAGCCTTTTGGCACTACTTAACCAGTGGAAAATAAATTCTTCATATGTCCTCATAGCAGTGGCATTTCTGATTTCTATTCTAGTATTCTAAAGAATTACATCTACATTACCAAAGGTAAAAATTAAAAGATTTTCAATTTATATCACAGGAGTAAAACACCCCAACATTTCTTTTTATAATTAAAACAGCCTAAAATAATAAAATAATAAACACATACAAATATACAAGGCATGTGAATCTCACTTAGTCTTACATTTAAGGAAAATATTCACGTTAAAAGTATCTGATTTTTCAGTTTCTTATACACCAATATGACTATACAAATAACTGCTTTGTAACAGTGTCAACTAGAATTTTCAGACACACAAACTGATTCATCTCAAGTATTAACTTGAGAGCTTAATGAAAGCAGAGTTTAAAGAGCTGTGTATAAGATTAAAGAAGCACAAGGGTTTGATGACACACTCAGGTACTGGCTTCAGAAAGAAGTCATTACACCCAGAGTCCTAAAGGAGAATGGGGAGAACATAGTATTACCCAGACTTCATGGCTACAAGGAAAACTGACTGACACCAATTGAAAAACTGTAGAACACAGTCATCTCTAGAATGAGGGTAATGATGGCAGTAAGAACGAGAATACATATATACTGTGTTTCTCTGTTTTTAATTTTCTGCTGAGGCTTTCTGCATATTGAACCTAGGGGTAATCAGAGGGCAAGGAAGTCTACCATGGTGATATAATATGTAGTGATTTGATTTAAACCCTAAGTATTTCATTTTGGTGGATACTAATGTAAATGGTTCCAAATTGCCTTGATTCATGGCCATAACATTCCAGGTTCCTGTGCAATATTGCTCTTTACAGCATCAGAACTTGCTTCTATCACCAGCCACATCCACAATTGAGTATTGTTTTTGCTTTGGCTCCATCCCTTCATCCTTTCTGGAGTTATTTCTCCACTGATCTCCATTAGCATATTGGGCACCTACCGATTGGGGAGTTCCTCTTTCAGTATCCTGTCATTTTGCCTTTTCATACTGTTCATGGGGTTCTCAAGGCAAGAATACTGAAGTGGCTTGCCATTCCCTCCATGAATCAAGGCAAATTGGAAGTGGTAAAACAGGAGATGGCAAGACTGAATGTTGACATTCTAGGAATCAGCGAACTAAAATGGACTGGAATGGGTGAATTTAACTCAGATGACCATTATATCTACTACTGTGGGCAGGAATCCCTTAAAAGAAATGGAGTAGCCATCATGGTCAACAAAAGAGTCTGAAATTCAGTACTTGGATGCAATCTCAAAAATAACAGATTGATCTCTGTTTGTTTCCAAAGCAAACCATTCAATGTAATCTAAGCCTATGCCCCAACCAGTAACGCTGAAGAAGCTGAACAGTTCTATGAAGACCTACAAGACCTTTTAGAACTAACACCCAAAAAAGATGTCCTTTTCATTATAGGGGACTGGAATGCAAAAGTAGGAAGTCAAGAAACACCTGGAGTAACAGGCAAATTTGGCCTTGGAGTACAGAATGAAGCAGGGTAAAGGCTAATATAGTCTTGCCAAGAGAACACACTGGTCATAGCAAACACCCTCTTCCAACACAAGAGAAGATTCTACCCATGGACATCACCAGATGGTCAATATCGAAATCAGACTGATTATATTCTTTGCAGCCAAAGATGGAGAAGCTCTATACAGTCAGCAAAAACAAGACCAGGAGCTGACTGTGGCTCAGATCATGAATTCCTTATTGACAAATTCAGACTGAAACTGAAGAAAGTAGGGAAAACCACTAGACCATTCAGGTATGACCTAAATCAAATTCCTTATGATTATACAGTGGAAGTGAGAAATATATTTAAGGGACTAGATCTGATAGACAGAGTGCCTGATGAACTATGGACGGAGGCTCGTGACACTGTACAAGAGACAGGGATCGAGACCATCCCCAGGGAAAAAAAATGCAAAAAGGCAAAATGGTTGTCTGAGGAGACCTTACAAATAGCTGTGAAAAGAGGAGAAGAAAAAAGCAAAGGAGAAAAGGAAAGATATACCCATTTGAGTTTAGAGTTCCAAAGAATAGCAAGGAGAGACAAGAAAGCCTTCCTCAGCGATCAATGCAAAGAATAGAGGAAAACAACAGAATGGGAAAGACTAGAAATCTCTTCAAGAAAATTAGAGATACCAAGGGAACATTTCATGCAAAGATGGGCTCGATAAAGGACAGATATGGTATGGACCTAACAGAAGCAGAAGATATTAAGAAGGGCTGGCAAGAATATACACAGAAGAACTGTACAAAAAAGATCTTAACGACCCAGATAATCACAGTGGTGTGATCACTCACCTAGAGCCAGACATCCTGGAATGTGAATGCAAGTGGGCCTTAGAAAGCATCACTATGAACAAAGCTAGTGGAGGTGATGGAATACCAGTTGAACTATTTCAAATCCTGAAAGATGATGCTGTGAAAGTGCTGCACTCAATATGCCAGCAAATTTGGAAAACTTAGCATTGGCCACAGGACTGGAAAAGGCCAGTTTTCATTCCAATCCCTAAGAAAGGCAATCCTAAAGAATGCTCAAACTACCGCACAATTGCACTCATCTCACACGCTAGTAAAGTAATGCTCAAAATTCTCCAAGTCAGGCCTCAGCAATACGTGAACCGAGAACTTCCAGATGTTCAAGCTGGTTTTCGAAAAGGCAGAGGAACCAGAGATCAAATTGCCAACATCCGCTGGATCATTGAAAAAGCAAGAGAGTTCCAGGAAAACATCTATTTCTGCTTTATTGACTATGCCAAAGCCTTTTTATGGATCACAATAAACTGTGGAAAATTCTTCAAGACATGGGAATACCAGACCACTTGACCTGCCTCTTGAGAAACCTATATGCAGGTCAGGAAGCAACAGTTAGAACTGGACATGGAACAACAGACTGCTTCCAAATAGGAAATGGAATATATCAAGGCTGTATATTGTCACCCTGCTATTTAACTTCTATGCAGAGCACATCATGAGAAACACTGGGCTGGAAGAAGCACTAGCTGAAATCAAGATTGCCCAGAGAAATATCAATAAGCTCAGATATGCAGATGACACCACCTGTCTGAATGAACTGAACTGAATGTAAATGGTCCTGTATTTTTATTTTTATTTTATTTTATTTTTTTGAAAAATTCACATTTCTTGATTTGAAGACTTACTAATAATCTTTAACAATCAAAACAATGGGATATTGACATGATGTTACATATTATGTATAGTTCAATGGAAGCAAACAATCCAGAAGTAGACCCACACATATATAGTTAATTGATTTTGACAGTGGTGCAAAGGCAATTAAATGGGGGAAAATGATTGTCTTAACAACTGATGCTTGTACAATTCAATAAGTTCAGTACAGTTCAGTCGCTCAGTCGTGTCCAACTCTTTGCGACCCAATGAACCTCAGCACACCAGGCCTCCCTGTCCATGACTAACTCCCAGAGTTTACTCAAACCCATGTCAGTCGAGTCGGTGATGCCATCCAGCCATCTCATCCTCTGTCGTCCCCTTCTCCTCCTGCCCCCAATCCCTCCCAGCATCAGGGTCTTTTCCAATGAGTAAACTCTTCCCATGAGGTGGCCAAAGTATTGGAGTTTCAGATTCAGCATCAGTCTTCCAATGAAAAACACGGGACTGATCTCCTTCAGGATGGACTGGCTTGATCTCCTGCAGTCCAACGGGTTCTCAAGAGTCTTCTCCAGACCAACAGTTCAAAGCATTCAATTTTTCAGCACTCAGCTTTCTTTCACAGTCCAACTCTCACATCTATACTGACCACTGGAAAAGCCATAGCCTTGAACCAGACGGACCTTTGTTGGCCAAAGATGTCTCTGCCTTTTTAATATGTATCTAGGTTGGTCATAACTTTCCTTCCAAGGAGTAAGCATCTTTTAATTTCATGGCTGCAGTCACCATCTGCAGTGATTTTGGAGCCCCAAAAAATAAACTCTGACACTGTTTCCACTGTTTCCCCATCTATTGCCCATGAGGTGATGGGACCAGATGCCATGATCTGTTTTCTGAATGTTGAGCTTTAAGCCAACTTTTTCACTCTCCTCTTTCACTTTCTTTTTTTTTTTTT